>NW_016811785.1:236178-254412 GCF_001698545.2 Rhinopithecus bieti
TGGCGGGGCGCGGTGGCTCAAGCCTGTAATCCCAGCACTTTGGGAGGCCGAGACGGGCGGATCACGAGGTCAGGAGATCGAGACCATGCTGGCTAACACGGTGAAACCCCGTCTCTACTAAAAAAACACAAAAAATTAGCCGGGCGAGATGGCGGGCGCCTGTAGTCCCAGCTACTCGGGAGGCTGAGGCGAGAGAATGGCGTAAACCCGGGAGGCGGAGCTTGCAGTGAGCTGAGATCCGGCCACTGCACTCCAGCCTGGGTGACAGAGCGAGACTCCGTCTCAAAAAAAAAAAATAAATAAATAAATAAATAAATAAATTACCCAGTCCAAGCTATTTTATTATAGCAGACTGGACAGATGCTTTCTTTTCTTTTTCTCAACAAAGCAGTTTCAAGTATTATACTTCCTCCCAATTAAAGTATCACAAATCATGCAGACTTGGTCCCTACTCTCTTAGAGTTGACGACCACAGCTCTAAAGATTATAAGAGAAACAAAGGAGTCAAGAATAGCGAACAGATGTGAGATAGGTTAAAAATTCACTCTGGGGCGGGGCGCTGTGGCTCACACCTGTAATCCCAGAACTTCGGGAGGCTGAGATGTATGAATTACTTGAGCTCAGGAGTTCCAGACCAGCCTGACCAACATGTTGAAACCCTGTCTCTACTAAAAACACAAAAAATTAGCCAGGTGCGGTGGTGTGCACCTGTAGTCCCAGCTACTTGGGAGGCTGAGGTGGGAGAATCACCTGAGCCTGGGAGGTCAAAGCTGCAGTGAGCTGCGATTGCACCACTGCACTCCTGTCTGGGCAACTGGAGTGAGACCCTGTCTGAAAATGTGGGACCCTGTCTCAAAAAAAAAAAAGAATTTAGCCGGGCGACCTGGCGGGCGCCTGTAGTCCCAGCTACTCGGGAGGCTGAGGCAGGAGAATGGCGTGAACCCGGGAGGCGGAGCTTGCAGTGAGCTGAGATCCGGCCACTGCACTCCAGCCCGGGCGACAGAGCAAGACTCCGTCTCAAAAAAAAAAAAAAAAAAAAAGAATTCACTCCACACAAACATCATGCACAACTGCAGGGAGATGAATTATAACCCTAGGTGATAGTCCCCTCTACTTTTGTCAACAGTAGAAAAGCAACTGGAAAAGCAAGGAAGGCTTCAACAGGAAGAGGGCAGCTTCAAAGGTGTGGCATGTGGCCTTCAAGACAAAGCTGTGGAGAGCAGGGACAAAGGTGGATACAAAGAACTAAGAAGGTGATCCTGAAAGGCAGCAGGCAGGTGTGACCAACACAGCCTGAAAACAAGCAGTGGGAAACAGGCTGGGCATCTTGAATAGCCCCGCAGTGCAACTGTGTGCACGGAGTTAAGGCGGGGACTTATCAACGTCCAGCAGTCTGGACTATAGCAAAATAGGATGGTTGCTTGAGCCTCCTTCAAAGCTGTGAGCCCTGACGCAAACAGCAACCCAAAGAAGAGTAAAGACTGGTCCTGCACAAGAAGACTAGTGGGGAGGGGTACTGCAGTGGAATGGGAGGCCTGCTGTGATGGGCAAGGCAGGGTGGACAAGGTGGGCAGGGGAGGGCCAGAGAAGGCAAGAGCTTCTTCCCCAGAGTTGAGTTTGGGAAGAGACTTTCACTTTCAACCCATTGATCTTTTTTGAGAAAGGTCTCACTCATGACTTACTTCAGCCTTCAACTCCTGGGCTCAAGTGATTCTCTCCTACCTCAGCTTCTCCCCACTCCTCCCTGCCCAGTAGCTAGGACCACAGGCATGCACCACCACACCTTGCTAATTTTTTGTGGTTTTTTTGTACAGGTAAGAGTTTTACCATGTTGCCTAGGATGTTCTCAAATTCCTGGGCTCAAGTGATCCACCCACCTTGGCCTCCCAAAGTGCTAGGATTACAGACGTGAGCCACGGTGCCCAGCCCCACTGATCTTTTTGACAGGGTGCTATTTAGGTCTGAAATGCAGGGGAGGGTTCAGGGATCTGGGTCCAGAGGGTAGAATGTCACTTCACTGAGAGCTGGAATACATATAACAATGAAAGTTCAGTTAAGGGGTTCAGTTAAAGTTAACCAACTCAGACATCAGCGGAGGACCGGCAGCAAGTCTCCAACACAGGAAGGAGACAACAGCTCTGGACTGGGGCGGGGGCAGGGGGTCCTCCTCTAGACATCCAGAAACTTCAGGGGTAACAAATGTTGTTAACCTCCATTCCCAGGCTGCCAGCAGCCTCCTCTGCCGGGAAAAATGAAATGATGCACCCACTCAGAACACCTGCCCCAAGAAGTTCAAAGTACACTTGGAAAACATGGCCTTTTTATGTAGATTTAATTACAGTCCTCCATTCCCTGTGTCATAAACGTTGCAACTCAGTGAACTGTCTTATCTTTTTCATTCTTCAAAACACGGTTATTAAACATGTTGTAGCAATCCCAGCAGAAGATTTATCCAGCAGATGCCATCTACAGAATTTGATTCCTGGTTTACGCAGTCCTTTCAACAGTCATGTAGCTAACAAAACAGTCCCTGAAGGCCTCAGAATGATGAATATATAAAACAGGACCCGCTCCCAACAGTAATTGTCACTGCTTTGAACACAGTTGGAATGCCTGGCTTCCCCGTCACCCTTGCCCCATCAGCATTCCATCTTCTTTCTTGCAATGACCCTGGCCAGGTCACTGTGAACATCTTCTCAGAGACTGGGAAGGGGAAGTTCCCAGAGTCCAGGAGTTCAGAAGTCACGGCAACTCTCCCTCCTCCCATGGGGCCTCTCCTGGGCTAAGGGATAAGTACCAGGCAGGGAGTCAACACAGGGGTCCTACAGAAAGGGCTACGAAGTAGGCATTGCTGGCTCAGCAGACTGTGTGACATGTCCAGACATTTCTGCTTCATGACCTGGCATAACCTTCCTGGACTTGGGCATTCTCTCCAGGGACAAGTTCCCAGGCCTATCAAAGCAGCTGGCTGCTTGTTTGTTCACCTGTCAGCAAATTGAGCTATTGTAGGCAAGGCTCCCAATGGGGCGGACTGGGAACCACAGCCATTCTGCGGAACACTCAGGGTGGTACTGACAGACCCACCTACACACATAGGAGGCACAGGGCATGGAAGAAGAGGTTGGTCGCCCCACATGCGAATCCTTGGTTCCATATCTTACTGGCTGAGCAACTTCAGGCAGGTTATTTAATCTCTCTGAGTCTCTACTCTCTCCACTATGACAGAGGTCTAGGACCTCACACCTCGGGATAAAAGTGCATGAACTATCAATCTCCAAGGAGCATCTTGCACAGTGGCTATAAACTCACTACATACTAGTGGGGTCTTCAAACATCCGCCTTATTCACACATCTGATATATCCTGAACTCGTGAGTTTTTGTAATGGTCTGAAAGAAGAAACACCTCTCTCCAATCCTACTACCATGCTTACTCCCTCTTTCTCAGAGTGCTAATTCCAGATGTCATGATCCACAAAACAACTTCTGTATCAATTCTCTCAATCCCCCCAGCAGACACAGTCTCTCCTAGTAGTCAGATCTGTCCTGCTGGAAGGATCTAACCTTTTATGGGGTGCAGTAAACACTGACAGCCTAAAGCAAACATTGAGAGAGGTAAAAGGGAGAAAGTAAGGCCAGCAGGAGTAGGGTGGAATGACAGATGTCAGCCAGAGCTGCAGGGGAAGGACATGTGGTATACAGTGGTAATGGGACATCATTCAAATGCTTCGCTTCACACACAGGGCTGTCAAGCTGGCCTCAAACTGCTGTTCCTGCCTCTCGCTCCTGCTACATACCGGGTGTGAGTGCACACTGCTGTTCCAAGCCCTCCAATTCTGTCTGCAAATGCCACCCTGCGTGTGCCTGCACACCCCCTTTGCAATCTGCCTAACTCCTGCTCATCCCTCCAACTCCAGCTCAGTCATTACCTCCTGTCATCTGCCTCCTCCAACTCCCCACCCTAGGCAATTGTGGCTCCCTCATGGGTATCCCCACAGTACTCTGCACTCCGTATCATGCCACTTACGCAACTGCACTGTCATGGGTTATGTCAGTTATCTGTCTACTGCCTTACTCATCTTTGCAATGCCAAGTACTAGAGATACAACAGACAATCAATGTTGGCTGAATAAATTAATGTATTAGATGGTACTTAGTACCGTAAGTCACCTACCGCTACAGTGGACCCTGATCAGCTTAGTACAAAGCATGATTCAGAGAGAAAAGGGTTCAAGTATTGGATGTGCCACTGACTAGCTGCATGTGCTTGGGGAAGGCACTTCCTCTCTGAGTCTTAGTTTTGTCATGTTAATATGTAACAAAGGAGGGGTGAATAAAACCATCTACCCCACAAGACTGTGGTTGACTCAAGATCACTTGGGAAAGCAGATGTGAAGATTCCAGTAACTATGAGTCCTCTCTTGGAGTTGAAATACTTTCCCAAGCCCCTAAAAACACTCTCTCTGCAGAGAATGAAGGCAAGACATATGTATGCCTGTCTTCTGAGCCTCATCTGCGTCAACATGTTTGCAAAAGCAGAAAAAAAAACACTTGGGGCCGCCTATGAGGGCCATATTTAACATATATCCTTAATTCTCAGGCTCTGAATACTTGTCCCAGTTGACATCTGCAGCTGCCAAGAGTGACATTTGACTCTGGAAGCGTGTTCCAAAAACTTACCTATTAAAGCTTTTCAGCTCCCACTGGATAAGCCTAAGACTGAAGACTTAGGAAGGTTAACAATAAAATCACTTCCCGAGAAACTAACCATAAGCAATTTAATATAATCATGTATCACAACTCCTAATTCACTTACTGAAATCATTAAAAATCTCTGTTCCTAATAAATAACCCTCCGACCAACTGCAAGATAAAAACACACAGGAATGTCAACTAAATTTTAGACTAGGAACCAAGTATAAGAACCAAGGGCAGTGTGGTTAAAAAGAGGGATGAAGATTTTTTTTTTTAAAGCTAAATGCCTCTGAAGCTCGTTACAAGTTACTTGTGAGGTGGGGGTGGGGGGAGGAAATTTTAATGACAAACAAAATTCATCTAACACTCAAAATACCAGGAACTGGGGATACAACAGGCACTTAATGTTTGCTGAATAAATTAATGTATCAGACAGTACTTAGTACCATAATTTGGCTACTGCTTCAATGGGCCGCAATGAGCTTACTAGGTATCAGAATTCAAAGAGAATATTCAAGCACTGACTATGCCATTGATTAGCTGTGTGAGCTTGGGAAGATACTTTCATTTCTGGGCCTTAGTTTTATCATCTAAGTGCAGATATATGTATCTTATAATATGTAATAAATGTTTTTTATATATACAGATAAAAGATAAAACCTTCTACACTGGAAGACACACATCACTTTATCATGGGGGAGTTCTTTATGGTTTATAAATATTTTCATACTTATTTTCACATTTTATTCTCACAACACTCAGATGCTATAGACAGGACAGATTCTCAACCACTGGACAGAGATTATCAAAAACCACAGGTTAGTCAATTTGCACCAGGGTGTAAAAAGGCCAAGCAGAGAACAATTCAGTGTATTTTGATTTCTGTACTCTGCAACTTTTCCCAAGGGTTCACACTGGCCAGGACAAGGAAACGCGGTTCCAAGTCTCCACAGGGCCAGGCTGGCTCTGTAACGATGCACAAGCTCTCGTCCCCACCCCACATCCACCTGTACTCCTAGAACATTCAAGTTCCCCATCACAGTAGCCCCAGCTTCTACACACCAGTCAGACACAGCGACTTCCAGCAGCTCACGCACAGCAAGATTCAAGTAGCACATACTCTTCTGCTCTGCACATATTCAGACACCAACAGAAACCCGGGAATGTCCAACTCAGCTGGCTGAGATGTTATGTGGGTCTCAGCCCGGACAGAAAGAGAAAAAAAGAAAAAACTGGGAAGTGACCGAATATACATGTAAAAACAGTTTTACTTCCTGCCACGATAGATTCTGGGCCCACTGAAATGTGTTAAAAAAACTGAGTGAGCTGTCCTGAAACAAGATGTGAGGAAGTAGAATCTGTTGCTATATATAAGCACCTTATTTGGGGACATCTTTGCTGAAAAATAAATGCAGATTCAGACAAGAACTAGGAATAGGTGTTTATGGAATGAATTAAGAAAGCCTAACACATTGTAATTCCCCTTCACATACTAAGAGCTACCTGGACCTGTCAATCACAATCTATGTCATTCTAAAGGTAAAGTCTTTTTCATTTATTTTATAAGCATCCATCTCTCTAGGGTAGGACAGTTTAAAACGAAAGTGGGTGGGAGAAACACAGGCTGGCTAACCATCTGCATTCCTTACAATTTAAGGCTGAAAATGTAGCAATGTTAATTTTCCCCCAGTGAGCTACTTTATAGAATCTGTCCCTCTCTTTTCAGTGTCATGTGTACGAAGTATCTAGAAAATTATTTATTATACCTTCATACGGGAATTTATTTAATTATTCAAACCCAGTTAAATTCTTCTCAGTTATGTTCTCCTACAGTAGGGTTCTGTTCGAGTTGGGGATTGGTAGGAAAAACAGAAGAATAAAGGAAAGATTTCAAGGACCAGAACAAGGCATGGAAGGTAGTATTTAAGGACTAGAAAAGATATGGTGAAGTAAGATAGAAGCTAAGTGGGGAGGGTGGGGGAGCTGCTTCAGAATGAAGGACTGAACGAAATCAGGACAAACACAGGAAAGTCAAATACAGATTTTTTCTAACCTAAAGAGATCCAAAAGACATATTTATTTATTTTTAAAAAAGGAAGCCTAGTTAGCAATGCACAGTCTAACTCTAGAAGACAGGGCTGGGGGCTGCGGAAGTGGGACCCAGTTCCCTACGACACTGGTCAGGCTAGCAATGGCGCCTTATGCTACATGTTGGTTCTCTGCAGTATGTGACTAATCAGGTCCTACAGCAAAACCAGAGAAATCAGTTTACTTCCCCATGGGACACCTGAGAATCATCTGAACGAGGTTAACTAATATCCAAGGAGTAGACATAATTTGTTCTCCATCCCCCCGCTACTGTGGCGACACATGTCCAGCAGTAGGAAGCAACACACGGGGAGGAGCGGTTTCCAACTCCCAGACAGTCTTTTTGTGTGGGGTCACACAGACATTCTCAGCCTGCCACTGTGCTCTGAGGTGCCTGGTGAAGCCACTCCAGAGCCCGCTGCTCCAGTGCTTCCTATGTTCTCAGAAAGTCTCAACAGGCATTCTGACCCACAATCTGAACCCCAAAATCAGAGGAGGCAGGAATGTCACCTAAACTTTCTCAGACTTCCCAAAGAGCATGGAATTCTGACTACACGGATCTAGTTGAAAGAACTGGTGAACGTTCAGCATCCAAGAATCTAAAACTGTTAAGAAAGAAATTTTGAAAGATGAAGTCTTTATATTCTAGTAACAAAATACAGCTGCTCCCATGAGTGGAGATTCCAAAAGCCCTTGAGTGTCTACCCAGATCTTTACACTTAGGGTAAGTTAAGAGTTCTAGGGAAGAAACTCACTTGTCTCCAGATGTGAAATACTCAAGAAGGGAGACAGGATTACAGCACAGAGATAAGAATGAAAAAGATGCAGGATAGCAATAGTGCCTAAACCTGGAAATACTAGGGGCCCAAAACAAATACTTTTCATTATTTTCATGGGTCAGAAGGCATCAAAGGATGGAAGGCTTAAAGAGGAGGACACTCTATGAAATACACTCTGGCTAAGGATGACGTTCAGTGAGGGAAGCACTGATGTGAAGCAGAACTTAACTCTGAGGTTTAAAATTCCTTTCTGGGTAAAGATCCTTCCTGGAAAAAAAAAAAGCCTTTCTGCAAACACCTGTTTGGAGAGGGGCAGGTGACAGAGAATCCACTAGATTTAGCAGAAAGATATAATACTTGGCCTACTTTTAAAAAATAAATATTTGGCATATTTGACATGGTTTTTATGGCATTTTTTTAAATGAAAACAAAAAAATATATCAAATATGCCTGACAAGTGAAGGGCAGGAAATGCAATAGGGAAATATATTTATCCTTTCACTTTGCAAATAAAGGTGGGCATTAAAATCACTGAGATGATCTGCTCTTCCCAGCACCCAAATTTTCCCCCATCTCTGATTAGATTTGGGAGAGGCCTCATCAGTAGGTTCGGCTCTTTCTGGGGCCTCTCGGCACTAGCCCTAAAGCCTAACAGCAGCCCAATATTAAAACCTGTTCTCTATGACACATATGAATCTGCAAAACTCCACGGGAAGGCGGCCCCTTGGAACTCACACGGAAGAAGGATCAGGCCTTGATATTCACATGACAAGTAATCAAAGGGGCAACTTAGAAGAAAAGAAACCAGAGCCAGGGCACCAAGAGAGGGATAACCTTGGGAACAATAACCTTTAAGGGAAGACCACTCTTTAATATTTGAGAGATGTTTGACTGTCCATTAATCATAATACCCAAGTAGTTTCCAGAGAGCTGTGGCAACACTTCCCATGCCATCTATTTCCCCACACCGTTTGTCCACATACCCACCCATTCTTTCTCCTTTCTACCCAAATAACAAGCCACCTCCTGTCCCAACTCCAGGAGAAATAACTTATATAAGGAAGGATAGATGAAATGCTAAGAGGCAGGTTAAGAGATGTGTTCTATGGGACTAAATATATGGGTCCCCTGCTCTGGAAGCCTTTTAAAAACCATAAGCACTAATTTACATTCCAACCAACAGTGTAAAAGCATTCCCACTTCTCCGCAGTCTCTCCAGCATCCACTGTCTCCTGACTTTTTAATAATCGCCATTCTGACTGGTGTGAGGTGGTATCTCACTGTGGTTTTGATTTGCATTTCTCTGATGATCAGGGATGTTGAGCTTTTTCTCATGTTTGTTGGCCACATAAATGTCTTCTTTCGAGAAGTATCTGTTCATATCCTTTCTCCACTTTTTGATGGGGTTGCTTTCTTCTTGTAAATTTGTTTTAAGTTCCTTATAAATTCTGGATGTTAGACCTTTGTCAGATGGGTGGATTGCAAAAATTTTCTCCCATTCTGTAGGCTGCCTGTTCATTCTGATGATAGTTTCTTTTGCTGTGCAGAAGCTCTGTAGTTTAATTAGATCCCATTTATCAATTTTGGCTTTTGTTGTAATTAGTTCAACCATTGTGGAAGACAGTATGGTGATTCTTCAAGGATCTTGAACCAGAAATACCATTTGACCCAGCAATCCCATTACAGTGTATATACCCAAAGGAATATAAATCATTCTACTATAGACACATGTACACACATGTTTAGTGCAGCACTATTTACAATAGCAAAGACTTGGAACCAACCCAGATGCCCATCAATGATAGACTGGACAAAGAAAACGTGTTACATATACACTATGGAATACTATGCAGCCATAAAAAGGAATGAGATCATGTCCTTTGCAGGGACATGGGTGAAGCTGGAAGCCATCATCCTCAGTAAACTAACACAGCAACAGAAATCCAAATACTACATGTTCTCACTCGTAAGTGCAAGTTAAACAACGAGAACCCATGAACACAGGGAGGGGAACACACACCAGAGCCTGTTGGGGGTGGGAGGGGAGGGAACTTAGAGGACGAGTCAATAGGTGCAGCAAACCACCATGGCACACGTATACCTATATAACAAACCTGCACATTCTGCACATGTATCCTATTTTTTTTCTTTTTTTTAGAAGAAAAAAAATCCATAAGCAGCTTCAAGCCTTGGGCTCTGAGAGGGTCACATTTTAATAAATATTGCAGGGGCAGGGGAGCAGCATGCACAGAGTAGCAACAGCAGCTTTACCAGCTTGACTTTGATTCTTATTAGGCTATAAGGAGGTCTTTCAGAATGTTAAATTAGCCAGACTATGTCGAGGTACTCATGTTGGGTTGAGGTCACTCCTATGAAGCATATCCAGATCCAGGAAAAAAAAACATGGGCACAAAATGAGGGCTTCCAAATAAATGTTCAAAAAAAAATAAGACAAAGGCAAGAAAGGCTGAGAATCTGTGTTTGTGGGCGAAGCCAGGAAATAAGGATAAACCGCAGAAAGAAAAACTATCATGACAATGCACCTTTCACAACCGTCTTTCTCACTACTGCTGCCCCTGGGGGCGCATAATCTCAGAGACACCCAGCTGGACCAGCTCTAAAGATGAGACAGAGATAACAGGACAGGAAGAGCAGAATCTCCAGTCTGCCTTCCCAAGATTCACCCTGTGTGACCTGGAAGGGACTTCACAGGCTGATTAGGCTGGGTGCAATGGCTCACGCCTATAATCCCAGCACTGGGAGGGCAAAGCGGGAGGACTGCTTGAGCCCAGGAGTCCAAGCAACATAGAGAGACTCATTCTCTACAAAAAAAAAAAAATTTAAAGGCCGGTCGTGGTGGCTTACGCCTGTAATCCCAGCACTCTGGGAGGCCGAGGCAGGCGGATCATGAGGTCAGGAGATCGAGACCATCCTGGCTAACACAGTGAAACCCCATCTCTACTAAAAATACAAAAAAAAAAAAATCAGCCAGGCGTGGTGGCGGGCGCCTGTAGTCCCAGTGACTCGGGAGGCTGAGGCAG
Organism: Rhinopithecus bieti; assembly: GCF_001698545.2. NCBI lineage: Eukaryota > Metazoa > Chordata > Mammalia > Primates > Cercopithecidae > Rhinopithecus > Rhinopithecus bieti. The sequence goes on from NW_016811785.1 coordinate 246,780, forward strand.
GAGAATGGCGTGAACCCAGGAGGCGGAGCTTGCAGGGAGCCGAGATCGCGCCACTGCACTCCAGCCTGGGTGACAGAGTCAGACTCCATCTCAAAAAAAAAAAAAAAAAATTTTTTAAATTAGTCACATGTGGTGGCATGTGCAACTGTAGGCCCAACTACTTGGGAGGTAGAGGCAGGAGGATGGTTTCAGCCCAGGAGTTCAAGGCTGCAAAGAGCTGTGATCACGCCACTGCACTCCAGCCTGAGCAAGAGAGCAAGACCTTGTCTCTAAGAAAAATTTAAAAATTAAAAAATAAGGCCAGGTGCGGTGGCTCACGCCTAAAATCCCAGGACTTTGGGAGGCTGAGGCAGATGGATCACCTGAGATCGGGAGTTCGAGACCAGCCTGACCAACATGGAGAAACCCCATCTCTACTTTAAATACAAAAAATTAGCCAGGTGTGGTGGCGCATGCCTGTAATCCCAGCTTCTCAGGAGGCTGAGGCAGGATAATCGCTTGAACCCAGGAGGTAGAGGTTGTGGTAAGCCAAGATTGCAACACGCACTCCAGCCTGGGTAACAAGAGCAAAATTCTGTCTCAAAATAAATAAAAATTTTAAAAATTTTTTAATGAACAAAGGCTGTTTAGTTCAGTCTCCTCAACTTGGATCTAAGGAAGGTGTCTTCTCTGGGACATGTAGTGATCTCAGGTTCTTCTCACTATTTCATACCATTTCTGGGTCACTCCAGTCCAAACTCTTACCTGTTAATCCAGTCACTCTCTGAGTAACAGGTGTTATTAACTACATCTAATTTACAGAGAAGATGACTTGCCTGCAGCTACTCAGCAAAACCTGTTTAAGAGCTGGGTGAAAAATGTGGAGTCAGGCACCACACCAAGAACAGAAAGGAAAACTACCTTGAGCAAGAAAACCCTCTGCTACTCATTCCAAGAGACAGATTTTTCCTGTCTAAAACGAGCTTTTCCATTTTCACAAGTTTTCCAGATTCCCTCACTACAATCACTCTCCAAAATTGGTTCCTAACTCCCAACACAAAAGTTTAGAGCCAAAATGGAAAAAGGAACTCCGTTTTAAGCAGAAATTTCATGTTTCTCTATGCAGGCTGGAAGCTGGCATTGTGTAAAACTATAATTGGTGCCCTAGCACTGGCTTCCTCAGGAGAAAAGGGCTTGGCCTTCCTCATCTCACTTCACCTCTGGCCTGCTGCCTTCTTGCCCATCATCCCTCTCAATCTTAGAGGCCAGAATACCCTAGACCAGGCTGGCTTCAGGACAGTTTCATTAACCACAGCCCCACAGAGAAATCTGCTTTGGTCCCGAGTCCACTCTTTCCCAGATCAGAGCCCACGGTTGTGCCAAGCACTACACAGAGACAATGTTTTGCTTCTCGGTCAGGTTCTCAGAGCAGAAGCTCTCCACCACCTGACCACCTCCATCTGGTTTGTTGGTAAACACCTGACATCCATAAAACCACAACTCCCCCTCTATCCTTATGCTCTGCCCCTTCCCCCACTCTGGGTAGACTGTACCAAGGAAAACTGTATCAATACTGACATTCCAACTATCAGATCAGCCTAATCCTCTTGTTCAGTGCACTTTCAAGAAATCTCGGCCGGGCGCGGTGGCTCAAGCCTGTAATCCCAGTACTTTGGGAGGCCGAGACGGGCGGATCACGAGGTCAGGAGATCGAGACCATCCTGGCTAACACGGTGAAACCCCGTCTCTACTAAAATACAAAACTAGCCGGGCGAGGTGGCGGGCGCCTGTAGTCCCAGCTACTCGGGAGGCTGAGGCAGGAGAATGGCGTAAACCCGGGAGGCGGAGCTTGCAGTGAGCTGAGATCCGGCCACTGCACCCCAGTCCGGGCGATCGAGCGAGACTCTGCCTCAAAAAAAAAAAAAAAAAAGAAGACATATTTTTAAAATGTGATTACTATAATGGACTTGCCAGCAAGATTTTAAAACAAAATGACTACTTTGAAAACTATAGAAATGCATGCAAGAGCCCATTTGATAAAGAAGCAACATTATCCATGCGTCTTTTTATCAAGATTCTGCAGACACCAGCTTCACTAACAAACAGTAGTTGATGCAATGATCACTTAGTAAGTTACATGCACCGCTGAGTGGCCTAGGAAGCAGGTCTGTATTTCTGCTTCATTTTCATTTTGAGCTTTCCTCTAAGGGCAGTGTCTAGACACAGTAGTGAATTGATTGTGCTTGAGATGACTCAGGAAGGCTTCTGAGCAATTGGTGGAATTAACCCATGGTCTAGAAATGATGGGTTGTTAAATGACCAAAATAATTAAGAACGTGTGTTTATTTTCATTACTTTCAGGAAAAAAATACGTTTCTGAAGCATATCAATCAGTCCACCAGCTGGGTACTTTTCCTACCCCATGCTGAAAGTGAATATTTGAGAAATTATGTTTCTAACTGGAAGAATTCTGAAACTATGTTCTTCTACAACATGTAGGCGATATGTCACAATGAAAATGAAAGTTCCCTCTGAAGAGCTGTAACCCTACATAACCTAGGATGCCATTTATACTTTCTCTAGCCCAGAGGCTCTGGATTTCTGCTCTCAGGCTACATTACTAACCATCAAACCAACTGCCCAAAATTGCTGAGCAATTGATCACAACATATAGACCTGACTCAGATATATAAATTATATTTTTATTTTATGGTACCAAAACATATAGATGAAAACTTTTAAATTCAGGCAATTGACATGCCAGGTGCCTACACATTTGTGAAGACCGGAGCATTGTAAGACACAGAATAGCTGGTTGAAAAGTGAAAAATCCAGTGAGTTAGGTTGTTTGATTATACAGAATCACAGAATTTTCAAAGTGAAAGGACATAGTGATCACTGATTTCAGTGCCTATCCAATAACATTAGCAAGCGCCCCTAGGGTTCCCTACCGGTTCCTTCAGAAACCTCCTTCAAAGCTGTGAGTGCATGGCCAAAGGGAAGCTATATTCATCAACCAGCCTAATCAGAGACCAGAGAGCAGAAATAAGGTTAACACAGAATGGAGTACATTTGCTTTGGGGGACGTCCATGTTTTCTTGCGCATACTGAAAACAGCTGGGTGCCGATTTTGGTATAACACTCAGAGCCTCTTTTGATAAAAAGGCATTCTATATGAACAAAAACTCTATTGGCTTCACATTGGTCAAAGCAATGGATTTTAAATAGTGACTCAACTTCCTAGAAAACTTTGTATTTAGAAATGTTTTCTTCATGCAGCTAACAGGCAAAACTAATCAAAACCTTGTTGTTAGTCTGATGTTTTCTTTTCTGTGCGGCAAACAAACTCCCATAAAAACCTCTGAGGTTTTCTTAGTCATGTTTGCAATTTTTTAAGTGTTGAACTGCCTAAGTCTCTGATGTCATGACACTTAATTCCTATATTTTCTTGCTTTTGCTAGAACTGAACGAACACTCCCTATCAAGATTGACCCCCTCTAGAGATAAAATAAATTGCCATATGAAGTCAAAAGATGACCTACCAAGTTTATGATAGCTTTCTTTGACTTTTAGGGGAGGAGAAAATCATACCATCCATACTACATAGGTTGGGGTTTAAATAATATTTGCCTATAAACAATAAGCAATTGGAGATTGATTTTAAGTAAACGTATGTAATGCCTGTAAGCAACAGGAAATATATTTTACATAAACGTATGCACTGCCTATAAGTAACAGGAATTATATTTTACATGAATGTGTGAAGTGATAATTTTTTAATAGGCAAAAAATAGTGTTAAAAGTGGAACTGGCATGCTTTCCTAGGCTATCTCAGTGATAATGACCTCAAAGTCAATGATTTCTTCATGAAGATGAAATAAGTTTATTGCAACTTGATTGCATCACCTAAAATATAACCCTTGACTTGGAAACTTGCCCTTATGTTTTATGAGGTCTGAAATAAAAAGGAAACTGATGGAACTGAACCAGCAAATTATTTTGCAATCCATGACTACAGTTGTATACAGCAGATGTAGTCAATTGTTGAGGAAGGTTGGACCAAATTTCCATCCTGTTCAGTACTGCTGATAGCTCTATTCAAAATCCATTCTTGCCTTTAGAGGAACTGACCCATAGTAATGATACAGATAGAATTTTGTGAACTATTTTTAAAGGGTAGGTTATTAATTAATGAGTGACTCTCAAATATCTTGATGGTTTCCACTGTGAAAACCAAATATCTGCATGATAGAGCAAAAATTTAATTTTCTCAGATGCTTTAGAATGCATATAAATGAAGACTGCCTTCTCACTAGATCAGTTTTGAGAGAGATGAAAACAAAAGAAAGAAAAAATAGGATAGCTGATGAAATGAAACTTCGAATTTAATTTGGTCATGTTGGCATTTTTTATTTCTTGAGTGCATTGAAAAGAACTGATTAATACTTGACACATATAATATTACCAAGTTATACCTAAAATTAATTTTGTCAGCCAGGCAACCAATCAGAACTAAATAGTGATCAAGAATTATTTTTTCAAACACATTTGTCTTCCAGGACTTTACTGAGTTAGTTCCACAGATCATGAAAACAGGGGTCTTTTCTCAGGTCTTCTACATCATTTCCCTTAAGTTGACACCCAAAGTCATAAGCTTGACTTTAGACACAGGTTTCAAAAGTAGAAAGTTTTATTCTCTTATGTTTCTATGGCATTGAAGTATTGCAGAACTATAAAAATAATGTGTTTTACCCTTTCCACAACTCATGGATGTTCCTTGAAGTGAAGGAAAGGCACACTTGTCTTTGCATAATAAAGAGCAAAAAAAATTAATTAATTAATTAAATGAATCTAAATTTTCACATGCCACTTAAAGTTCCAGACCCAGACATCTTCAGGATTTTCTTACATTTAAAGTAGAAAGACACTACTGATACACACAAGTAAACATAATTCTCTATTTAATGCATGGAGCAATATAAAATTTAATCACGATGATCATTATATTTGTTCTAAAACACTGAAGTTTTTCCCATCATCCCCCAGATTTTTCAAGTCTCTTCTCTCCTCATGGCAAATGCCCAACCAGAGAGAGAAGGGTTCTATAATGAAACGTTAAAAACACTGACCTAAATGAGAAATGTTTTATCGACATGCAATATTCTAAATTCTGGTATTTGGTGGAAAACCTGTACACATTTTTGGCAATGGCCTTAGTGTCCACTGGTCTGGCAGCTATAATGAGAATAATAAAGTATATGGTGATGACTGTTTACTCACCATTATGAGACATCCCCACTGCAAGGCATTTCTGAAACCGACAGTACTGACATTTATTTCTACTTTTTTTGTGGATCCGACAGTTAAGATCACATCTGTCATAGATAAGCTTCAATCTGATTGTTCTCCGGAAGAAACCCTGCAAAGGGATATATATATATATATATTATATATATATATAAAAGAAGCAAATTTTAAGTCTTTGTGACGCATGGAAGCAGCAACCTACGGCGAAAGGTTTACTGGCCTGGGAATCAGAAAAGGCAGGTTCTTGACATGGTTCTGTCACTGGTGACTTTAGACAAGTCACTTAACCTCTCTGGAACTAAATTTTCTTTGCTATAAAATAAAGAATCAGAGGATTTCCAGGTCCCTTTTTTAGCTCTTAGACACTGATCACATCCAGCTGTGGCTTTCATTGGATCTTGGCTCTACATTTGGTTTTCAGCATGCTCTAAGAAGTGCTCTGGATTTAATGTAATGCAAATAAAACACCATGTAATCAGTTCAGTCTCTCTGCAAATCATTCCAACAGCATGCCCCAGTCTTTGTAATTGTGCTAAGCAGCCTGGCAAAGTTATAATCATTTCATTCTAAAATCTGATCAGGGCCAATAAAAATCCACATGTGGATAATTTTTTTGGAATTCTCTATGTTGCATAATTTCCTGCAGAATTTGTTTCACTTATTCATGCTGCTGAAAGTGTGCCCCGTCATTGTTGCGGCTTACAGACAGAAAGAGACTATGGCAAATAACATGAGAAGTAATCAGATAAATCCTCACAAAATCGACTGCTATCTCAAAATGGCAAATACGTCAATTTGAGGCCAACTGAATATTCTGCTATATTTACATCTTTCAGAAAGAGCTGAAAAAAATCGAATTGGACATGTTTTCTGACTCCATATTTTTGGGTTCATCATATTCCTATTCATTTCTATTGTGTTCATCTCCATAAAATTTAATTGCTAATTCTTTCAAATGTATCTGGCCCTGTTTGGTGCAAAAAGCACTGCGTTAGTATTGCTTGGGTCATTGACATGCATTTTGACTTTCTCCAAATTTCCATTTTGAACTCTGGATGAGTATGTTCTGATCACTTGACAGCTTCACTTAAATAACTAATAGCCATCTCTAACCCAGCCTGTCCAAATTGAAGTCCTGACCCTCCCCTACAAACTCACTTCACTTGCGACTTTCTCCATCTCGGCAGATGCAACGCCATCCTCCCAGATTCTCAAGCCCAAATCCTTGAAATCACTCTTGACTTACTTCTTTCCTCAATAAGAAAGCTTTCTCTAAATACACACTTGCCTATTTCCTTCATCGCCTTCAACTTTTGCGTCTCACCTCTCATGGGGCTAAGCCAACTTATTTAATACTGTGGCCTGTCCCTGCCCCACTTCTCTTCTGGAACTCTTGATCCTTTTGACTCTGCTCCAGTTTTTCTTCTTTCCAATAGCACTTATGACTTTCTAACACACCACAGAATTTACTTATTACTGTTTAAGTGTTTATTTTCTGCCCCTCCCTCACTGCTCAATTAAAATTATAAGCTCCTCAGGGGCAGGAATAGCCTCTTATACCCCTGGATGGAATCCAAATGCCTGTGATAGTGTTAAATTAAAATTTGTGGAATTAATATAGATGTCACGTAACTTCCTTTCTGGGCCTCACCTTTTTCAACTGTAAAATGAGAAAGCACTTCCACCTCTGGTGGTTTGTGACTCCAAATTATGACTGAGATGTTACAAAGGCAATAGGCTTGACAAAGTAATCATTATTCTCAATTTTGGGTTTGTCATTTCCTTGATCTTTAAGAAAATATAGGCTGGGTGTGGTGGCTCACGCCTGTAATCCCAACACTTTGACAGACTGAGGCGGATGGATCGCTTGAGTCCAGGAGTTCGAGACTAGCTTGGGCAACAAGGTGAAACCCTGTCTCTATTTAAAAAAACACACAAAAATTAAGCAGGTGTGGTGGCATGCACCTGTAGTCCCAGCCACTACTCTGGTGGCTGAGATGGAAGGATCACCTGAGCCCAGGAGGTCAAACTACAGTAAGCCGAGCTATGATCACACCACTGCACTCCAGTCTGGGTGACAGAGTGAGACATTGTCTCAAAAAAAAAAAAAAAAAAAGGAAGAAAATACAGTTTTATCACCTACTATGTAAAATGAAATAATATACTATTTAATTTTGCTTGTTTTGAGGCTTTACTAAATGGTATTATACTACATATAGTTTTTGGGACACTATTAAAATTTGGTGTGAGGCCAAAAGCAACGGCAACAAAAGCCAAAATTGACAAATGGGATCTAATTAAACTAAAGAGCTTCTGCACAGCAAAAGAAACTACCATCAGAGTGAAC
>NW_016811785.1:254647-258311 GCF_001698545.2 Rhinopithecus bieti
CCATAGGTGCTAATACAACATAGGTTGTATTAGTCTGCTCTCATGCTGCTAATAAAGATATACCTGAGGCTGGGTAATTTATAAAGGAAAGAGGTTTAATTGACTCACAGTTTCACATGGCTGGGGAGGCCTCACAATCACGGCAGAAGGCAAATGAGGAACAAAGTCACATCTTTTAGATGGCAGCAGGCACAAGAGTTTGTGTAGGGAAACTCCCCTTACTGGGGCATATTATGAGGAGGAGGGAGTGGGGAGGGATTGCATTGGGAGTTATACCTGATGTAAATGACAAGTTGATGGGTGCTGACGAGTTGATGGGTGCAGCACACCAACATGGCACAAGTATATATATGTAACAAACCTGCACGTTATGCACATGTACCCTAGAACTTAAAGTATAATAAAAAAAAAATTTTGGTGTGAGGTTTCTAAAATTTACATTCTTTTTAGTGAAAGACTATGATTTACTTATTTTCATAATTATATAGTATTCCATTGTATGACTATACTATAATTTATTAGCCTATTTGCATGCAGATGAACATCTGAAATGTCAATTTTTTGCTATTGTGAGAATAGTTTCTCTAAATATTCCTGTAAATATTTTTAAGTGGCATTTCTGGGTTGTACAACGTGTGAATATTACATTTTACAAGATAACGCCAAATTGTTTTCCAAAGTGGCTATCAATTTACACTCCCCACAAACGCTTTATGAAAGTTCTAGTCTCTTCCACATTTGGTGTTGTCAGACTTCTTAATTTTGACAATCTAAAATGTATAAAATTGAATGTAAATCTTGATATGTATGTCCCTGGCTTTTCACTTCCCAATTTCTAATTGTCTTTTCCTTAAAATTGAATTTTAGACTTTTAAAAAATATGCTAGATAAAAATATGCTAGATCTGTTGTCTGTTACAGATGTTCAAATATCTTCTCCTCTGTTTGGCTTACTATCCTTGAAATGTACTTTTCAGTATTTTGTTTTCTCAACCAATAGATATTTCATTTCACTCTCATTCTTTTTTTTTGTTTTGTTTTTTGTTTTGAGACAGAGTCTCACTCTGCTGCTCAGGCTGGAGTGCAGTGGTGCTATCTCAGCTCACTGCAATCTCTGCCTCCTGGGTTCAAGCGATTCTTGGGCCTCAGCCTTCTCGATAGCTGAGATTACAGGCATGCACCACCATACCTGGCTAATTTTTTTTTTTTTTTTTTTTTTTTTGTATTTTTAGTAGAGATGGGGTTTCACCAAGTTGGCCAGGCTGGTCTTGAACTCCTGGTCTCAAGTGATCCACCCACCTTGGCCTCCCAAAGGCCTGATACTACAGACGTGTGCCACGACGCCTGGCTCACTCTCATTCTTGAGAGATTACTGAGTACTCAGTTATTCTCTCTTAATACTTTGAATTCCATTATCCTTCTGCTTCCATTTTGCTGTTGAGAAGTCTCTTGCCAATTTACTTCTAAGGTGATCTACCTTTTCTCTTTGGTTGCTTTTATACTTTCTATTTGTCTTTAGTATTCGGCAGTTTTACTGCAGTGTGTTTGGGCATGAATTTCTTTTCATTTATCTTCTTGGACATGTTGTTTCTGCATTACGGCTTCATCTGTTCATCAGTACTGGACTCCAGTGAGATAAGTAGTAGATTTTCTTATTCTAGCCTTCACATTTCTGCACACCTCTTTTTTATTTTCCATTTTCTTCTCACTACTTACTCACTAATATTGATTGCCAAAGTAAAAATCAGAACAGAAGCAAAATAACATGAAAATATATAATTACACTGGCAAAAGTAAAAACAAACATTTCTCACTAAAGTTCACTAGTGAGAACAGTTCTACACTTTACTCTTCCACTGATCAGTGAAGAAGACATACCTCTTTAATATTCAAAGATCCTATGAATCATTCAAGAACTAAGAGACTTCACATTCCAGCAGATCCTGGATAAGGCATATTCTTTAAGACACTGTTGGTTTCATTCTTGGCAATTTCTTTGCATATCTCTTTCAGTTTCAGGTTTTTCTTCTGCTATGTCCAGTAAGCTACCTAATCCTTCCACTGAACTTTTATTTCAGCAATTATACTTTTAAATTTTAGAAGCTTCAGTTTTTTTTTCCACTTGGTTTTCAAATCATCCTGGTTATTCCTAATAGTTTATTGTTGCAAGCCTATGCCCTCTTCCTTTAAATAATCCATAATAGCTGTTTTATATTCTGTATCAGGCAATCCCAATTTCTGCTTTCCCCGGGTAGGGGAAGAGCAGGGAGTCTATATCAGTTTTCTTGTTTTTGATGAATGTCATTCAAGATGATTAGCTTCTCACATGCTTGCTGATAGTATTTGGAACACACTTCTTGACCTTAAACTGGGGGACTCCTACAAGGTCTTAATTAGGAATTCAGTAGCCAGCGGTACTACTGACTTACAACTATTTCAGACACTCTTGAGAATCCTGGCTTAATTCAGAAGCCTTACACTCAGCTCCTTCTCACTGATTGCTCAGAAAACCACTACAGGCATCCGCCTTTGGGGCAACGCTCACTCCTGTACCTCTCTGGGCATCTACCATGGGGAAAACCCTGACTTGCTAAGTGTGCCTGCAGCTCACAGTTTCGAAATGAGGGTTTATTTGTTTCATTTTGTTTCACTGATGTTGTTTTGGAGAGTTTTCTCTACCTCCTGTGAGATCAGCAATGTCTTAAAGAATATGCCCAATGTAGAATTTGCTGGCAGTTGAAGTCTCTTTAATTCTCAAAGGGTTCTCAGATATCAAAAGGTTTTTTTTTTTTTTCCTCAGATGAATAGAATGCTAATGTATAGAACTGTTCTCATTGATAAATGTTGGTGAAAATTTTTATGTTTACCATTGTGATCACAGATATTTTATGATATTCCTTGACTTCTCTTTTGATTCTTGCTTTTTTAAGACTAATATTAGTGGGTGAAAATGCTTAGCTAGCTGACAGCTGGATGGCTCACAGAGTGCTCAGTTATTTGGCATGGCTAGGAGAGGAAGATTTTTTGATAAGAGAATTATTGATCCCTTCCTTACACCATATACAAAAATTAACTCAAGATGGATTGAAGACTTAAATGTAAGACGTAACACCATAAAAACCCTAGAAGAAAACCTAGGCAATACCATTCAGGACATAGGCATGGTCAAAGACTTCATGACCAAAACATCAAAAGCAATGGCAACAAAAGCCAAAATAGACAAATGGGATCTAATTAAACCAAAGAGCTTCTGCACAGCAAAAGAAACTATCATCAGAGTGAACAGGCAACCTACAGAATGGGAGAATATTTTTGCAATCTACCCATCTGACAAAGGGCTAATATCCAGAGTCTACAAAGAACTAAAACAAATTTACAAGAAAAAAACAAACAACCCCATCAAAAAGTGGGCGAAGGATATAAACAGATACTTCTCAAAAGAAGACATTTATGCAGCCAACAGACATATGAAAAAATGCTCATCATCACTGGCCATCAGAGAAATGCAAATCAAAACCACAATGAGATACCATCTCATACCAGTTAGAATGGCGATCATTAAAAAGTCAGGAAACAAACAGATGCTGGAGAGGATGTGGTGAAATAGGAATGCTTTTATACTGTTGGTGGGAGTATAAATTAGTTCAACCATTGTGGAAGACAGT
>NW_016811785.1:260153-280963 GCF_001698545.2 Rhinopithecus bieti
AATTGACAAATGGGATCTAATTAAACTAAAGAGCTTCTGCACAGCAAAAGAAACTACCATCAGAGTGAACAGGCAACCTACAGAATGGGAGAATATTTTTGCAATCTACCCATCTGACAAAGGGCTAATATCCAGAGTCTACAAAGAACTAAAACAAATTTACAAGAAAAAAACAAACAACCCCATCAAAAAGTGGGCGAAGGATATAAACAGATACTTCTCAAAAGAAGACATTTATGCAGCCAACAGACATATGAAAAAATGCTCATCATCACTGGCCATCAGAGAAATGCAAATCAAAACCACAATGAGATACCATCTCATACCAGTTAGAATGGCGATCATTAAAAAGTCAGGAAACAAACAGATGCTGGAGAGGATGTGGTGAAATAGGAATGCTTTTATACTGTTGGTGGGAGTATAAATTAGTTCAACCATTGTGGAAGACAGTGTGGCAATTCCTCAAGGATCTAGAACTAGAAATACCATTTGATTCAGCAATCCCATTACTGGGTATATATCCAAAGGATTATAAATTATGCTGCTATAAAGACACATGGACACGTATGTTTATTGCAGCACTATTCACAATAGCAAAGACTTGGAACCAACCCAAATGTCCATCAATGATAGACCGGATTAAGAAAATGTGGCACATACACACCATGGAATACTATGCAGCCATAAAAAAAGGATGAGTTCATGTCCTTTGCAGGGACACGGATGAAGCTGGAAACCATCATTCTAAGCAAACTATCACAAGGACAGAAAATCAAACACTGCATGTTCTCACTCATAGGTGGGAGTGGTACAATGAGAATGCATGGACACAGGGTGGGGAACATCACACACCGGGGCCTGTCAGGGGGTTGGGGGAGGGATAGCATTAGGAGAAATACCTAATGTAAACGACGAGTTGATGGTTGCAGCAAATCAACATGATACATATATACGTATGTACCAAACCTGCACGTTGTGCACATGTACCCTAGAACTTAAAGTATAATCATAATGATAAGAAGATAACCTCAAGGTTATGGTTTTATTGCCCTGTAGAACATTAACCATTTTGCATCTTATTTCAGGATTCTTTCTTTCAGTGACTATATATTCTTGGTCCTGCAAGTTCTTCTTCGAACTAGATTTACCATCCTGCTTTTTCTTTGTTAATGCGTTTTAAATAAATCTTTAACACATGTTCAAAAAAAAAAAGAGAGAATTAAGTTTAACTCTTATAATGGAAATTTCTGACATGACTCAGTTGATGCCTTTCAAAAGTGTATCACATTTTTTGTGATGATCCAAGGTCTTTCAATGAATAAGCATTCTGAACACTATACACTGTATATGTAAATAAAATCTCGAACTCAATACACAGATCCTAGTATACATCTTGGAACTTGATTTTACTTTTTTACACTGAGTTCATGATAACCAATTTTCTTGTCATTTGACTCAAGGAATCTAGAGAGGCAGATGTAAGGATATTATCGAGTGCTTTTCTGTAAAATTATTTATTGATTTACAGAACAAGGCCGGCTTCTCCAAATTTTCTTCATATTACTGATGAAGAAACACTCTAATAACACTCTTCTTTATTATTTCAGAGTCCACAGAACAATGCATTTTCAACAACTTACTCTTCTGATGATCAGGAAGTCTGTGATGTGATGTGTTGGAGATGCATCAGTCACCATTTCAGAAAACTATTTTGTGTATATATTTAACTCTAATGTCTGCACATTTGTTTGTTAGAAAGTGATTCCTATCTTTCATATCATTTGAAAAATTTTCTTTCATCTCTCCTTAACTGCTTTAATTTTAACAAAACATCAGGGACAATGAGACCTCAGAATGGCGTTGTTGATTTTACAATGAAATTAACAGCCCTGTGCTGGGCTTGCACTTGGCTTTCCCATGAAGCGTTCTGGCCCGTGGAAGCTGGATTAATAAGCTACAACTGGCAGGTGAGAAGAATTAAAACTCTTTCTGAAGTAGGGATGAATAGACATACAAGTGGCTAACAAGCATCCAGCATTCTTCTGTATACAGAAATACAAACGTAGATTACATTGTATTGTACAGTAGATTGTATTTACCATATCTTTTGGTATGGCTATGGTTCTAAAATGATCTTTCACTAAAGACAAAAAATAGGATGGAACTTATCAAAGAAAAAAATATGTGTCCAACATGTAAACAACAAATAAATGACAGCTTTCCAAGTTCTAAAGTATATATATCTTTCAGTTGCTAAAGGTTTTATTTTACATAAGTTTGCAATATTAACACACCCAAGAATCTGTAACTATTTCACCTTAATTCAAACCCAATCTACTCATTCCCATCTGTCTGACTGAATTTTGGCAAGAATCACTAATATAAACCTGTTTCATTTACACTGTAAAATTGTTTAGGAAGATCTACCAACAGTTGTTTTATGCTGTGTTTATTCTTTTCAATCCATAAATAAGCCTGCAGCTTTGTGGTCAACTATATTTTAATTATGAATATAACCCACATTCTACTGTAATAGCAAATGTGAAGCTGCCGAAACACCTCTCAGAAAATACATGCAGATGAGTTAAACACATTTGCTAATTCCACTTTCCTGGCTTTTTATTGCATATTGGTGACAAGCTAAGGAGATGTCTTTGATGAGTGACAGCCACTGGTCTAATGTAGCAGTATTCAGAATGTGGCAGCAACAATTTTGTTTAGTTTCAAAGTAGCAAAGAATGAGTAACTGCATTTCTTCAGAATGAAAAACTGCATTTCTTCAGAATGAGACTGAAGGCTTTATGGTCGCAAGACCCTTTTACTCTTTTTAAAATTATAGAAGACCCCAAAGAGCTTTTGTTTATGTGGACTATCTTTACTGACATTTATCACACTAGAAATTACAACTGAGAAATTATTATATACAAGAACATAAAAGCAAACATTCCATTAGCTACCAGACTATGTCATCATCCTACATCATGTAGCTTGTAGAACACTCCACATACACTCCTGAGAGAATGAGAGTGAAAAAAGTAATAAAAATCATTATTATGAATATAGTTTCAACTGCATGGATGCCTTGAAAGGGTCCAAGCCCCAGACCACACTTTGGGAACTGCTGATGTGTATACCTGAAGAAGCCAAAGGATATTGTTTCATTATGTAACCACATCATACCGATATCATCTGAATCATTTTATAGATGAGAAAACCTGAGTAGGATGTAGTTAAATAATGACATATGCAAATGTACTTCACACAGTATCTGGTACATAGTAAGAATTCAATAAAAATCAGAATAAGAATTCAAAAGAGTTTCCTTTTTCAATCCATCATCCATTTAGGAACCAAGATGTCCTAATTCTTTCCCAACTGCAGTTCTATATCTTTACACCAAATAAAAACCCCAGCTGAGGCAGGGTTTATTTTATAAGGTAAATATTTATGAGCAATTTATTCTGTGCTATGAATATATAATAAATGCTATTTTATTCATTTGGTATATTAAAATTATTTTAAAAGACTGCATATCAAAATATAAGTGGATTCACACATTTTCTTTATATTAAGTAGTATATTACTAAATGTTTAAATTTTCCAAGAAAAATATTTTCCTTATTCTTACCTTTAAAATGTGTAGATGTCTATTTTCTCTTTCCAAGTGAGTAAAACTTTCTTTATATTTTAATCTAGGAATTCTGGAATTCACATTTTGGATGGTTTGCAAATTACTGCAGGTTAGTGTGCAATATGCTTAGTTTTCTTCTATGTTTGTTTTTTAATCCATGATAGGTTAATGACTCCCCTAGAATCTTCAGGATTTATTAAGTGTTTTTCTCCCTCTCTGCCTTCTTCTTCTACTTTCTAATCCTAACGTGAAGGCACTTGGATTTCCTCTTCTCTCTTCTCTTTTTTGCTACTCTTCTTCCCTGCTTGCTTCTAAGTTTTAGTGTTCTCAGAACTTAGATTTATCACTATAACCAACTACTGACAATGTTCCTGTCTTTCCATTTTCAGTTGTTTTCAGTAATGTTAGCTTTCCACAAATTTGTGACTAATAGGATTATGGTGGAACTACTTGTGTAAAGGTTTTAGTTTTCTAAGTGCTTTACTAGCCCATAAAAAACAATAACTTATTGTGGAAACTTAAACCAATCATGCCGTTTTTATTTGTTTATAGTTGTAAATTATCAACATGACCAAAACAGAATGGTTTCTTCAGATAAATATGGCTCAGAATTTAGCAACAATTTACTCACTCAAAAATGGTATCTAACTCAGTAAAAATAAACTCTAACTCATTAAATCTAACAATAAAACTCAATAAAACTACAAAAACACTCAATAAAAAATCTAAGTCAATAAAATGACATGTTCTTACTACTCATCAAGATCTTAGATAACTGACTTAATACAATGATTTCATATAAGGTCATAAATATTTTAGCTTGGTTTAAATTACAGAATGAATGGGTTTTAGTGTTTTAAATGAAAGCATCTCTTGCCAGGAATGTTTCAAAGTGTCATTTTGAAATTACAGACCTTAGAGATGAATAAGACCTTGTGTAGCCAATCTAATGAAGTCATTTTACACATGGAGGGCCTGAGGGATACAGTGTGTATGTGACTGGCTAGTGACTTTGGAAAGTGGCAGAGCTGACTTCTGGTTTTTCCCTTTTCACTGTATTAGGTTGCCTTTAGAGTAAAAACTGTTTGAATTGAAGGGATTTTAGAGATCATCTAATTCAGTGTCATTTTATTTATTTATTTATTTATTTATTTATTTATTTATTTATTTGGAGTTAGGGTCTTGCTTTTGTGACCCAGGCTGGAGTGCAGAGGTGTGATCATAGCTCACTGCAGGCTTGAACTCCTGGGATCAAGTGATCCTCTTACCCAAGCCTCCCAAGAAGCTAGGACTACAGGCATGTGCCACCATGATGGGCTAATTTTTTAAAATTTTGGAGGGATGGGGTCTCACTATGCTGCCCAGACTGGTCTTGAACCCCTGAGCTCAAGTGATCCTCCTGCCTTGGCCTCCCAAAGTGTTGGGATTACAGGCATGAGCCACCACACTCAGCCACAATCATTTTATAGATGAGAAAACCTGGGTAGGATGTGGTTAAATACTGATGTGTGAACATGTTACCTCATACAGTATTTGGCATGTAATAAGAATTCAATAAAAATCAGTTTCCTTTTTTGGCCCATCATCCATTTAGGAACCAAGATGTCCTAAACCTTTCCTAACTGTTGTTCCATATCTTTATGTTGAATAAAAAGCCCAACTAAGCAAGTGTTTATTTTAGAAAGTAAATATTTATGAACAGTTTATTCTGTGCAATGAGTATATAATAAATTAGTACCAATTTTTCATTGTATATATTAAAATTATCTTAAAAGACTGCATATCAAAATGAGTGGATTCACATATTTTCTTAATAATTAAGCAATGAATTACTAAATGTCTGAATTTTCCAGAATACCCTTTACACAAAGGAGAGATAATGATAAATAGTATCTCCTTTCCCACACTGTTATACCTTCTTGCCTCTCCATGTATGTGGCTCACATTGATGTTGGAATAAGGAAACATCAGGCACTGCTTTGAGAGCCAACACCACCTAAGGAGTCAGAGTCTAATCTGAGGTCTGCCACTTACTAAGGGATGACCTTGGCAAGTTTTACCAACCTGTAATTTCTATATCTGCAATATGGCCATAAAGAAGCCCAATCTTACAGGATTGCTCTAGGGATCCGAAGATACGCATATATAAATAATCTGTAAAATCTTGTGTCTACACAATATTACATGGTATAGTGAAAAAAATAAACAATTAGAGAATGCAGGAAATCTGCATCCTGGTGCCAGATCATCACTGTCTTGCCATGACACCTTGGAGAAGTCACCTTTTTGTAAAAATCTGCAAGATGCAAGGATTAAACTAGATCAGTGTCTCAAAGAATCAATTTGGAGAAAGGAACATGGGGCAAAGCAGCCCCACTTTTATCTACTTTCTTAGGCTTTCAAATACTATATCATCCTTCGGGAGGCTGAGGTGGGAGGATCACTTGAGCCCAGGAGCTCAAGGCTGCAGTGTGCTATGGTAGCACCACTGTACTCTAGTCTGGGTGACAGAGGAAGACACTTTTCCATGAAGGAAAAAAATTCACATTATTGTATCACCTAAAAAAAGGTTCTGCTGAAATGAAATAATAAAATTTCAACAATTTCTTTGAAGAAGATTTTTTAAAAATTACCTTGCATCCTTCACAAGCATGAACTCCATAGTGGAATCCAGAAGCTTTATCTCCACAGACACGACATTCGATTGCCATGAGGGAGTTTGAAGGCTCTTCATGAGGCTTATTGTAGAGCTGAGTCTTCTCAGAATAATAAGGTGGAGATGCAGGCTCCACTTTGATTGCACCTGTGTATGGAGACATGTGAGAGGATAATTACCCCATGAAAACAGTCCTAAAAAGGCAACAAGGCAAGCCACCAAAGTACACCTTCATGCTGTATTTGTATTGTTTCAGTGTAAAAGCACAATGGAGCACGAAAAAACACTGGAGTTAAGGCAAGAAAAAGAAGGCTTTGTAACCACAGGCAAGTTACAACATCTCTAAGCCTCACCTATAAATATAAAATGGGAACGAGAATTAAGTCTGTGGTTCTATGACCCCCCCCCAGTACCCTGCAATACTACAGCTCTAACAGACAACATAGAGGATTTGATACCAAGAAGCTTATTTTGCTAGGAAATGTTCTGTCTTTGGTATTCATCACAATATTAAATTATACATTTTATTTAAATATTGCATTTTATAAGTACTTTGAAACAACTCTTGCAAAAGAACCACAGAAGGAATACCGCTGTGAAAAGGTCATGGTATGCCTAGCTTGAGATGCATGAAAAATAAGAGCCCAGGTTACCATTAGTGTTCAGTCAAAAGAGGTGGTTTGTGAAATAATCTTTGACAGAGCGTGGCGGAACTTATGGAAGTAAGCCCTACCTTTTACTAGTTAGGCTCAGGGCTACTAAATTTCCATATTAGGCTCTAACTGAAAACCACACAGATAAATATAACTAAGCATATTATTTATCTTAAAAAACCACTAGAAATACAGGAAGTTCTGACTTGTCAAGTAATGATTGCCGATTACATAGCGGTGGCTTTGGAAAACCAGCATGTCAGCCCACACATGATAAAAATCAAGGAAATAGCATCACAGAAATACATTTTATCTCAAAAAGTACAGTACTAGTTTTTCTTGAGTCTGATGTTTTGATGTTGATTTAGTTAATGGCATGATAATTTATCAATAGGCTACAATGTTAAAACAAATTTGTGCTCAAAAGTAGGTTTCAGTATAAACTTCTGAAAGGACATAACAGAAAAAATGTACTGTAGTGGCAGTAATATAGTGAAGATAAGTTATATAATATAAGGTGAGACTTGGAGTTGTTACTTATTAACTTATAAGGGGCCAAAAGAATTCAAAGTTTGGATGATGGACTCTTAGCCTGAGATACAACTGGCAGTGTAATCAAGGCAGAAAATGTCCCTAAGAAAGAAGCAAGCAAGAAAGGAAAGAAGAGAGGAAGGAAGGAGTGGGGGAAGGCAAGATTGACCTGGGGCCAGCTTCCTTTCTTGCATTTCGTAGATATCTAGTATTTCATGGATAAATGGGTGAATAAATGAATGGTGAATGCCTTCTCTATTAGAATTCTAGTCTCTGGAGCACTATTTACTACAGGGTTACTGAGAGATAAGTCCAATTCCAGTCTTAGTAGTCTGAAAAGTGAAAATAAACATCATACTTTGGTACTCTTGAAGTTTCAGGTCATACTTATAATCCGCAACCATCGGATCTGTTCTTGTGAATGGAATGTCTTCATAATGTGGAGTAGAAATGCTGGAGAAGTCAACAGTAGTGAAGGGCTTGATGTCAAAGGAGTGGGAGTGGTCATCCATTACGGAGAGATCCACGGAGCTGATCCCAAAGTTGGTGGGCCAGAATGGCATCTCTGTGTCAACCATGGTAATTTCTGAAAGGAAAAATAGACTAGCTGTGAAGTTAAGTCCCAGAGAACACAACAATCTCAGAGTTTCAGAAAGAGAAATGAAAGAGTCTTTGGCAAAGTAATCTCATCTAGGCTCTCACAACAACAGAAAAGAACATAACCACCTTCTTAGTGTTGTCCAGGCTGTTTTATGATAGAAAGGAAGTCACCCTTTACCCAAGTATCATAATAGAAAATCCTGAAACAGTGCAGACACATACAGTGTCCATATAAACGCCTTGCCAACAGTCCTGCTCTCGTTATCTTCTACAGAAGGTCATCAATTGAGTCTGTTAATGACTGCTGTTATTTAAAATTTTGTCCAGTTTTATTGAAGTATAATAGACAAAAATTTTTAAACTTAAGGTATACAGGCTAGGCATGGTGGCTCACACCTGTAATCCCAGCACTTTGGGAGGCCAAGGCAGGAGGATCACCTGAGGTCAGGAGTTCAAGACCAGCCTGACCAACATGGCAAAACCTCATCTCTACTAAAAATACAAAAATTGGCAGGGTGTGGTAGCACGCCTGTAATCCCAGCTACTTGGGAGACTGAGACAGGAGAATCACTTGAACCTGGGAGACAGGGGTGGCAGTGAGGCGAGATCACACCACTGCACTCCAGTTTGGGAGACAGAGCAAGACTCCATCTCAAAAAAACCCAAACCCAACCAAACCAAACCAAACCGAACCAAAAAACAAAAAACCCAAAAAAAAAAAAAAAAAAACTTATACGGTATTCAGTGTGATGTATTTACTATGAAATGATTATCACACTCAAGATCACTTCACACAGTTACCTTTTTGAGTATGAATATGTATAGTGAGAACACTTAAGATCTACTGTCTTAGCAAATTTCAAATATACCACACAGCGTCACTAACTATAGTCACCATGCTGAAGGTGACCTATACTTAGGTCTCCAGCACTTATCCTGCATAACTGAAACTCTGACAGACATCTCCCCATTGCTCTTGCCCTCCAGCCCCTGGCAAACACCATTTTACTCTCTGCTTTTATGAGTTCGACTTTTTTAGATTCCACATGTTAAGTGAGATCATGTGGTATTTGTCTTCCTGTGTCAAACACCACCCAGTTTAATTCTCTTAGCATAATGTCCTCTAGGTTCATCTCTGTTGTTGCAAATGACAGGATTTCCTTCTTTTTTAAGGTTGAATAATATTCTACTGTGTGTGTACATATATATCTGTATGTGTATATCTGTATGTGTGTATATATATTTTATACATATGCATATATATACTGTGTTTTCAAAAATCCATTCATCCATTGACACTTAGGCTGATTTCATATCTTGGCTATTGTGAATAATGCTGCAGTGAACATGGGAGAGCAGACAGCTCTTCAACATACTGATTCCATTTCACTTGGATATATACCCAGAAGTAGGATTGCTGGATCATATGCTAGTTCTATTTTTAATTTTTTGAGGCAGTCCATTCTGTTTTCCATAATGACTATACCAATTTACATTCCTGTGAACAGTGTACAAGGGTTCCCTCTTATCCACATCCTTGCCAACACTTCTTACCTTCTGTGTTTTTGATAACAGCCATTCTAATGGGTGTGAGATGATATCTCACTGTGGTTTTGATTTGCATTTCC
Organism: Rhinopithecus bieti; assembly: GCF_001698545.2. Taxonomy (NCBI): domain Eukaryota; kingdom Metazoa; phylum Chordata; class Mammalia; order Primates; family Cercopithecidae; genus Rhinopithecus; species Rhinopithecus bieti. Next base: position 269,853 of record NW_016811785.1, read on the forward strand.
CTGATGATTAGTGATGGTGAGTACCTTTTCATATATCTGTTGGCCACTTGTATGTCTTCTTTCTAGAAATGGATATTCAGGTCCTTTATCATTTTTTAACTGGGTTATTTGTTTTCTTGCTATTGAGTTTGTTGAGTTTCTTATATATTTTGGAATATTAACTCCATATCAGATGTACAATTTGCAATCCATAACTCCGTATCAGATGTACAGATTTCCCTATTCTATAGGCTGACTTTTCACTTTATTGATTATTTCCTTTGGTGTGAAGAAGTTTCTAGTTTGATGCAATCTATTTATGATTGTTTTTAAAGTGTGCACACGGTTCCAGGACAATTTTACTCTCTTGAAAGTAGAAGCCCAAAATATTTTTCTCTTTAGGATGAAATTTTCCTATTCTACTTGTATTCATAATGCTTTTGTGTAATAGAAAAGTTGGCAAATTACATATAGGTAAATGAACTTCTTCTTTACTTGCATCCTAAAATAATTTTGTTCTTAATAACACAAAAATAAAAAAATTTTAAAGGGAAAAATTACTCAATTATTATTTCTGTACTATGAAATATTACTCAAATAATTATCTTTTCTGTGGATACACCTTTTCTTTTTATTTTATTTTATTTTATTTTTTTATTATACTTTAAGTTCTAGGGTACATGTGCATAACGTGCAGGTTTGTTACATATGTATACTTATGCCATGTTGGTGTGCTGTACCCACCAACTCGTCAGCACCCATCAATTCATCATTTATATCATGTATAACTCCCCAATGCAATCCCTCCCTCNNNTAAAAAAATTTTAAAGGGAAAATTACTCAATTATTATTTCTGTACTATGAAATATTACTCAAATAATTATCTTTTCTGTGGATACACCTTTTCTTTTATTTTATTTTATTTTATTTTTTTATTATACTTTAAGTTCTAGGGTACATGTGCATAACGTGCAGGTTTGTTACATATGTATACTTATGCCATGTTGGTGTGCTGTACCCACCAACTCGTCAGCACCCATCAATTCATCATTTATATCATGTATAACTCCCCAATGCAATCCCTCCCTCTTAAAGAGGAGAAAGTTTTCCCCACATTGAGAATAGAAAGGTTACAGAGATTTGTGGAAACATTTGATCATACCTGGGAGTATCAAAATCAGACTCTAGCCCAGCATTAATTTTAAACCACCCCCAAAACAAAAACAAAACAAAACAGAGATAGAAACAAGAAAACACATAAAAGACAAAGGAAAGGCTGGGCGTGGTGGCTCACGCTTGTAATCCCAGCACTTTGGGAGGCCGAGGTGGGTGGATCACGAGGTCAGGAGATCGAGACCATGGTGAAACCCCGTCTCTACTAAAAATACAAAAAAAAAAAAAAAAAATTAGCCAGGCATGGTGGCGGGCGCTTGTAGTCCCAGCTACTCGGAGAGGCTGAGGCAGGAGAATGGCATGAACCTGGGAGACGGAGCTTGCAGTGAGCTGAGATTGCGCCACTGTACTCCAGACTGGGCGACAGAGCGAGACTCCGTTTCAAAAAAAAAAAAAAAGGAAAAATACTTATATGGATTCTAAGGCCACAGAATAGCAAGTTTCATGAATCATCTGCCCAATATCATGTATGCCGCATGCATTTTTCTAAACATGATTTATTGTCACAGTAAGTGCAACAAAACTCTTTTGGTTCACTTCATGTGAACTTGTGAGCCACCGAGTGTGTAGACTGGAAAACTTTCTGCAATAGGTACCTGGACTCTGTTTACCTGAAACCAGTTCATTATTCAAAGTAGTACCAAAAAAGCAGTCATAAGTATTTTAAATGTTGACCCTGTGGTCAAAAACACCAGCAGAGAGCTGTGTAAATTTAGGACTGCTCACACTGGAGACAGAGAGGAGCTGCTCATAAACTCCAGGACTCCTCAAATCACAGGCGTATCTTTCTTGTTTGCAGTCATATCCCCACTGGCTAACAAAGGGCTTGTCTCATAGTAGGTGCTCGTTAAATATTTACTTATTAAATACTAAATACGTTGATGACTTAATGAGATAGCTGTGAAGTTTTAGCAGAAGGGGCAGGGAAGGAGGGAAGCAAACTGGTATTGATCAAGCACTTCCAATGTGCCTGGTACATCCTACCTTTTCTTCTGCATAATCTGAAATATGATTCCCACTTTATAGATAACCAAGCTAGGACCAAAGAAGTAAAGTGAATTGCCCAAAGTCCTCTAGCTAGGAAGTAGAAGATTCAAACTCAAGACTGACCCTGAAACCCTGTTCTGTATATATAGTATCCTCTTGATTCTCTCTGATGAAACAGGCTTATGGAATAGGGGCCACTCTCTTCTGTATATGTGTACATGGGCCTCTTGCTTTTCCTTTTTTTTTCCTTTTATTTGTTTATCATTTTTTTGGAGCAATTTTATTTTAATGCCCTCACTTTAACACCACTTGCTTTTTCTTACCAAGAAGATTGACAAGAAATTCACTCCAAAGGCAAACTTTTGCATTAGCTAAAGATTGAAGATTTCAGCTGTGATCTTCATAAGAAAAAATGCCTTGAGGCCGGGCTCCCGCCTGTAATTCCAGCACTTTGGGAGGCCAAAGAGGGTGGATCACCTGAGGTCAGGAGTTTGAGACCAGCCTGATCAACATGGAGAAACCCCATCTCTGCTAAAAATACAAAACTAGCTTGGCGTGGTGGTGCATGCCTGTAATCCCAGCTACTCAGGAGGCTGAGGCAGGAGAACTGCTTGAACTCAGGAGGCAGAGGTTGCGGTGAGCCAAGATCGTGCCATTGCACTCCAGCCTGGGCAACAAGAGTGAAACTCTGTCTCAAAAAAAAAAAAAAAAAAAAAGCCTTGAAAATATAAACAAGACTAGTCCTGTGAATGTGCGTCTGTGGTTTCAAGAGGACTAATTAGGTACTGTATGGGTTCACATGTCTATCTACATAAATAAGTACCCAAACAACCTTAAGTTATCTGTGTTTCAGTGTCAACACTGCACACCAAAAAGGGAAATGTGTACTGGTGATAGCTAAAGGTCATTCTAGGTCTCAATGACATCCAGAGAAAAGTCTGTACTCCTAAGGACAGGGCACCCATCCAACAGTGTCCTTTATTTCAAAATTCATCCAAACCTGTCTAACGCAGGTCATTCCATTTACTTTGTCTGTCTCCTTGGCAGGCTTAATTTTCATTTCTGTACCTACTTTTCTTAGTATAACTTATTTTCATATTAAAGTATATTTCCTTTGTCTACATTATAATATTCACAAAGGTGGATTTATCACCTACTTCTCACTATGCTATTGCAAAGTTTTCTGTATACAGAATAAAGGCTGACAAAGTGAGTTAAAGGTAGTGGATATGCTTCTGTATGAATACTGGGAAAAGAAAATAAGGATGCAAAAATATCTGGGGTGGGAGAGAAATTGGTTGCTCATGATTTTACTGGTTTAATTTTGCTTTCATTTTTAACATAAAACTTCAGTGACTCCCTTTCAATCACAGCCATGCTTCTTTCTTTTCTCTCTCTCTCTCCCCCCGCCCCGCTCCCTCCTTCCCTTCCTCCCTTTTAAAGAGACAGCATCTCACTGTGTTGCCCAGGCTGGTCTCAAACTCCCGCGTTCAAGTGGTCCTCCTGGCTCAGCCTCCCAAACTTCTGGGAATATAGGCGTGAGCCACTGTGCTCAGCCAAAGCCATGCTTCTTATTACAAAAATCATATCCCTAGGGGTTATGTATTATACTGTGGAAATTCTGGGAAAATTTTTAATGTCAAAATAGGCTTCTATGTGTTAAGGAAAGAAGGAAAAGTTCATGTAATTTTTAAAGATATTATATGAAATCCCTAGAAAACTTTGTACTTGTAGTACATCTCGTGGCTAAAAGGATGCTGTTTTCTGTTTTTTGTTTTGTTTTGTTTTTCATAGTAGCCTTTATTTTTGTTAGAGCAGTTTTAGGTTTACATAAAAATTGAGCAGAAAGTACAGAGGTCTCATAAAAGCCCTTCCCCAGCCTCCTGTCCCCTCTCTACAAAACATGGTTTTCCCCTATTGCTAATACCTTGCACGGTGTAGTCTAACTGCTACAACTGATGAACCAATATTGACACATTATTACTAACGTCCATGGTTTACATTAGGGTTTGCTCTTTGTGTTGTATAGTTCTACTTTATTTTTATTTATTTATTTATTTATTTATTTATTTATTTATTTTTTTGGTGGCATCTTGCTCTGTCACCCAGGCTGGAATGCAGCGGCGTGATTTTGGCTCACTGCAACCTCCACCTCCCAGGTTCACATGGTTCTCCTGCCTCAGCCTCCTGGGTAGCTGGGATTACAGGCGTGTGCCACCATGCCCAGCTAATTTTTGTATTTGTAGTAGAGAAGGGGTTTCACTATGTTGGCCACGCTGATCTTGAACTCCTGACTTCAAGCGATCCACGCACCTCTGCCTCCCAAAGTGCTGGGATTACAGGTGTGAGCCACCATGCCCGGCCAAGTTCTATGGGTTTTGACAAAGACATAATATCATGCATTCATTAGAGGATCACACAGAATAGTTTCACTGCCCCAAACATACCCCATACTCCACCTATTCATTCCTCCCTTCCTCCACCCAAGAATGGTATGTTTTTGCTGTCCTCTACCAGTAAGGGCATACTGGTGGAAAAGCAGGAGAAACACTGGCCTTTTAGCTTGGCATTCAAGGCCCTCTATGTCTCAGCCCTAACTTACTTTTTCAGTCTTATTTCCTCTGGTTATCCCAGACCTCACTCCCATTCTTGGCATCTCTGGCACCTGGGCATATCATACTACCTGCCCAGGTTCAACATGCCCTGCCTCTTTTAGTCATGCAGGTCATCGAGGCTGCTGTGTCTTCTTCCTACTCCTCACCTCTTCATGCCACAAGCCTGCTTGTCTTTCAAAACCCAGTCCAAATGTTACTTTCTCCGTGAAACCATCTATGAATCCTCCAACTTACAAACACTCCATTCTCTGTGTTCCCACAGCACTTTGTACCCCCTCCTTTAACTCGGATATAATCATTTGGATAACTATCTTCACCATTAGATTTCCAGTCTGGAGCAAAAGGACAGTATCGAATTATTCTATTTTCCCATGTGCATATTCCATGCACAGTTTTTTTTTTAACCAAATTCTTGCCAATTGATGATCATATTTTATGCAGAAGAGTAAATTTTCATTTTGCTACTGAAGATGGAAAATAACAATACTTTTCAACAGTTTAGTTTTGTTAAGACTTAAGTTCCCTCCAAAAAAATGTTAATCTTCAACATTATCAATAAAATACAACTTAAGCCATAACTGTTCCCCCTCAACGACGTATATTCAGTTTTTTCTCTTTTGCTGATTACAAGAGGAAGGTTGGGGTCCTAGATGATTTTCTTATTTTCTAAGTTGAAAGGACAAACTAAGAAAGAAAAACAGCTTGCCTCTTCATCTCTATGAAAACATTGCCCAAACACACTTCTCCCCTTCCCCCCGCCCTTCTCCCTTCCCTTTTACTCTGGGACGCCTTGACCTAAACAACATTATTCCATGGACCATAGTTACTGGGAGGCACAGTGGTTCCCTAGACATTTTATTTTATTTTGACTTAGAGATGGGTCCAGAAAGCCTGCTTCTAATTTTGTCTCTAGAAAACATAAGCTACTGTTTCTGCCAAGCTGTAAGTTGAGGAGGTGTTTTATGTTACTCCGTGCAATTACCCATGAAAGAACAAATGAACAAAATATTTGCATGAACAACAACCCTTCTCAGTAACAAGAATGGGTCTTAACTCCCCAGCTGGTGACACTGAGTTGTGTTGCATCAGGGGTATATCCATTAATTTCAAAACCTTTACAGTGTTTCAAGCAGGCAAAAGTCTTTAGGCAGAACTTGTGAGCAAGGACATGGATGTGTGCCATTATCTTAGACCTTCAGACTTGGCTTTAAATGCTGTTATAGTCAATGCGCAGACTTTTCACAATACTCAAAGGATGAAGTAGTTCAACAAAAATACAACCAATTTCAAGCAAAAATAAAGTAACTTCTTTAATCTGATAGGCATTATTATTTGGGAGCATGGAAGTGGGTTGCAAAAGATGCTAAATTACAAAATTGAACACCAGAAATATATGCTTTACCTTTGGGGTTTTATGTTGTCCCTTATGAAGAGAAAAGAAAAACTATGATTAAAATAGCTGGTAAAATGTTGCATCTTCTTCATATTTACATTGGCTAGTACTAACAGGACACTAAATCTGTGCAAAGCACTATACCAAATACTGTGCCTGGATTGTGTCATTTAATCCTCACAACCAGCCCGAGGAAGTAGGTGCACTTATAATTTACCTTACAGATGGGAAAACTGAGGCATGGACCTGGAAGTAAGTAACTTGTCTGAAAGTACAGTTACTAAGCAGTAGAACTGACATTGAATCCAGATAGTCTGAAGCTCCATAGCCCACACTTGTGACTTTACACTGAATACTGGTTAGAAAAACATTATCTCTTCCTGATCTTCCAGTTCTATATTAAACAATTATTTAACAGTTCCAACAAACCTTCACTGAACACCTATGATGTGCCAGGCAGGCAGGGAGACAGGGGATGTACTATGAAGAGTAACTCTCAAATGAAAGCTTTATTAGAGAAACATGTTCAGCTAGGCAACAAGAGTATGTACCTGAAAAGCCTTTCATAGGTCCTTTGTAGTTTTGTTGGAAATGGCCTTAAAAGACACTTAACTGCTGATTTTTCAATTCCTTCTCATTTGTTTCAGGTTAATGTTATGGTACTCATAACTGTGGTTCCAACTTGTTTATCCAGTCCATCCTTACTGATTCATGCAGACCAAGATCACTCTGCAGTGTAAACTGACCTGGGAATTTACTAATTCCTCTCCCATCATGACAGCTGACATCCAGAGACAAGAATCATCCTGAAACACTAGAGCAGAAAAGGCTGTTTTGAGATCATCTGAGTTCTCATTTGATAGATAAAGAAAATGAGGCAAAGTGACCTGCTCAGGGTTTCCTGGTGACCTAGAGGCTGACTGGACAGGAGCCCAGCTTGGCTCCTCTGAGCCTGGCATTCTCAGCGCCACGTTATCAAGTTGATACATGTAAAAATGCTGAAAATGGAACTTTTAACCTTTGCCACTTTTCAGAGATCCAGATTTATCTTTGGCGGGTCTTTAGTGAAGGCATATGAATGGCATCAGATTTATGAGGGAAAAAGTATCATGTAAGGAACCATTTCCCGGATGGCAAATTATCACAGAATAAAATGCAGAAGAACTAAATCTATAACAGAATTTGTTTCTAACGAAAGTCATGGACTCTGAATTAATCAAAAGGTTTAGGGAATAGTCTAATAAAATAAGCATTATCTTGGTTCATTTTTACATAGTAAGTACAGATATACAAATTTTATGTGTTCGTTTGCTTTGCACCGTTTGCTGTTCTGAATACTAACGGTGAAGAAGGATGGGCACAGCCCCATGTCAGATGCCCGAGGTTCCAATCCAATCCTATTGCTGGCAGTTCGGTGATCTCTTCATATCTAATCTCCATCTGTAGGATATTAATATTATCTCCTTCCTAGAGTTGTTGTGAGGATTAAATTAGATAATGTATGTAGCACTTACCATAGGGCTGGATACTTAATAAGTTCTCAATAAATATAATTAATATTAATAGTATAACAGTAATTTGTGTACACACTAGTTACCAGAGTACTACAGTCATATAAAAGGTGGGCTAAAAGCCTTCAACACTACCACTAGGGGACAGGAAGAGGAAGAACCGCCAGCAAAGCCCTATTGTTTAAACAGGACTACGCCTAAAACAGATGTCCTGTTTTAAAGGCCTCTGGAAAAGGAGAGTCCACAGCTCCTCTTGGTTACTCATTCCAATGCTTAATTGCTCTTTAGCAGCCAGGAAAGTCTATGTCTTATCTGGCATTTCCCCAACTGTGTTATACATATGTTAATAATGTTCCTTTAAAAATAACTAAAAACAAAAAAAAAAATCTGGTGATCAAGTAAATTTAGGCAATGCTAGGTTAAGCAAGGTTAAACAGGTTTACTGTGAGGCTTCTTAAACTAACAGGCTAATGTTCATGAGAATACACAAAACAGAGAAAAAAGCACAGTGTGCAATATTTGAGGAGTTTAATATGTGATGGAATATAGTTTGAGAAATGATGATCTAACCTATGTTAAAGTTTGCAGCTATCTCTTTTTTCCCATTTTTGAAACATATAGTGATCATCCTCTGCACATTTGCCTTTTATCACATGTACTTGAAATGTATTCCTAAGTTGTTCCTCAGTTTTTCTTTAACTTTAGAATGACTAAGACCAAGGATTTATGTTGGTTTAAACAGTAACAAAACCCAAGAGAGAAAGGATTTCTTAAACCACACAGAAAGGAACACTGTGAAGATTAATGCCCCTTCTATAGAGATGATCATAAGTACTTCCTGACAGGAAAAAAAAAAAAGTACCATAGAAAGGATCAGGAATCAGAATGACATTGAACTTCTCAACAGTAACATTAGAAGCTAGAAAATCAATAGAACAATGTTGCTAAAATTCAGAGAAAAAAGAATTTCCAACTTAGAATTTTAGACTTAGCCAAATCGTCCATCCAATATGAGAGTAAAGACATTTTCAGAAAGACAAGGTGTCCAGAAAAGTTACCTCCCATGTACTCTTTCCCAGAGTTCCCCACCAGAACCAAGGAAGAGAAAAGATGGGACCTGGAAACAAAGGATCTGAAACACAGGAGAGGGGTGGAAGGTAGTCCCAGGCTACAGATGCAGAGCAGCCTAGAGAAAACGCAGGAGGAAGAAGGCCAGGTAGGATCACCTGAGAAACCAGAATGCCTGGTATGTTTGACCACTTTGAGAGGAGTTTTTATTACTCTGTCAGAGAGCTTGAGGATGAATTAGTGACGAGCACATAGCAAGAAATGACAACAAAATGAGCAATGACTAAGTGAAAAAAATTAACTCCAGAAAAGTAAATAGCTAAGCAGGACAGGAAACAGAATCACAGCACACTGCTTGGCTCAACCCTAAGTAGCACTTTCAGTTATTACAATGTAAGCACAGACAACTGATTTAACCTCAAATTACAAGTAACTACACTATGAAGACGGAGGGGAGGGAGAAGTATGTGTTTTGGAAAAGGGAGTATGGTAGTAAAAGGACTAAATTATTATCTTCCACAGTAAGAAGTCAATGAATAAGAATACAACTTTAAAAATAATAGTTTAAGTATGCTATGATGATTATTATCATTTTTGAGACAAGGTCTCTCTCTGTTGCCCAGGCTGTCGTGCTGTAATGTGATCACAGCTCACTGTAGCCTCAAACTCCTGGGCTCAAGCAATCCTCCAACTTCAGCCTCCTGAGTAGCTGGGACCACAGGTGTGCACCACCACTGCTGGCTAATTTTTGTATTTTCCGTACAGATGAGGTTTCACCATGTTGCCCAGGCTGATCTCAAACTCCTGGGCTCAAGTGATCTGCCCGCCTTGACCTACCAAAGTGTGGGGATTACAGGCATGAGCCACTATGCCTGGCCAATAGTGTAAGTATGTTATTCTAGAGATAGGAAGGTAAATGCCAGAAGAAATATGTGAAAGAGTTAAAATCATTGCCTATGAGAGCGGGATTTAGCTGTGGGACTGAGGATCTCTTCTTCACTGAAAGCTGCAGCTATGTACAAGTGTTATTTAGATAAAGGTAAAAATTAAGCTAAAATTCAATATTTTTTAATTGTAATATCTTTCCATGATTTCTCCTAACAGAGGGAGTAAGTCTATTCCTTGCATGTGTTACCATCCTCTTAAAAGCGATTATCATGCAATCATCTGGAAAACTGGAGAAAATTTTAATGTAGTTTCAAGTAAAATGAAAGAAAATCAGAAAATAGTTTTGATACTTGAACAACAAATGGCTCTCCTTTTGACTCAAGCATTTAAAAAATAAATTCTACCAACTCACTTCTTTTCCTTCACATAGTATCCTGAGTTTTGTTTAGTGAAGGAGGAAAATACTCTGGAGCCCATCAGCAGAAATACAATTTAGTAACAATAGCTAACAATTATTAAGTGCTTGCTGTAAACAGTCCTACGTTGTTATACACAAATATTATTACCACCTAACAGATGAAAAATATTAGACATAAAAAGGTTAAGTGGTTTGCCCAATGTTAAATAGGTATTGGGGCTAGAGTTTAAGTTCTGTCATGGTTTCTCTGAATATAGAACCTTTATTCTGGGCACCATGAATCAAGAAAATGATTAGAGGCTGGGTGCGCTGGCTCATGCTTGTCATTCTAGCACTTTGGGAGGCCAAGGTGGGAGGATCACCTGAGGTCAGGAGTTCGAGACCAGCCTAGCCTACATGGTGAAATCCCACCTCTACTAAAAATACAAACATTAGCCAGGCGTGATGGCGCAGGCCTGTAGTCCTGGCTATTCGGGAGACCGAGGCAGGAGAATCACCTGAACCCAGGAGATGGAGGTTGCAGTGAGCCGAGTTCATGCCAGCACCCTCCAGCCTGGGCAAAGAATAAGACACCGTCTCAAAAAAAAAAAAAAAGAAAAGAAAAAAGAAAACTATTAGAAATTAATTCTTTGGTGTGTCATTTGCTTCTTCAATATAAACAAATGTATTTTCATTTTATTGTCTACTTAGACTATATTCAAAACCAAATTCGATGTTTCTGTGGTTTGATTTCCCATTGATAGCTTTGAGATTGAAACATTGCAATATGTATCTTTAGATACAAATTTCTTTATAATAAGCCAGAAGGTCTCACAGAAAATTTTCAAATTCAGATCAACAAAGAGCATTAGAAAGACCATGTTTTTTATTATTATATTTTATTTAAATAATAATTCTTTTTTGAGGCAGGGTCTCACTCTGTCACCTAGGTTGGAGTGCAGTGGCACAATTATGGCTCACTGAAGCCTCAACCCCACTGTACTCAAGTGATCCTCCCACTTCAGCCTGCCAAGTAGCTGGGACCACAGGCATTCACCACCACATTCATCTAATTTTTTGATTTTTTTTTTTTTTTTTTT
>NW_016811785.1:281531-286071 GCF_001698545.2 Rhinopithecus bieti
GCTTCGTACATTTTTAAATGGAGATGTTACTAATAATCTAATTAGGACTAAGGCTAAATCTGTTGAACAGTTGCTTTGATTTAGTTGAAATTATACTTTGTCTACCACACACAAGTAGCACATGAAGAACGAACGAAAGTCATTCAGAAATGAAAGAGGGGTATCATTACAGATCTCACTGACATTAAAGGATAATAGGCTCTATGCTCACAAATTGATAATCTAGGTGAAATGAACTCATTCCTTGAAGGACATAATTTTCCAAAACTCATACAAGATGAACTAGACAAATGGAATAGGCCTACATTTATTAATGAAATTGAATCAATAACTAATAACCTTCTGAAACAGAAGGCACCAGACTGGGTTCACCAAACATTTAAGGAAGTGATTTCTACCAAACATTTAAGGAAGAAATTATACCAATTCTCTGAAATCTCTTTCAGAATATAAAAGCAGAGGGAATACTTCCTAACTCATTCAATGAGGCTAGAATTACCCTAATACTAAAACAAAACAGACATTACAAGGAAAATAAACCTTATAGACCAATCTCTCATGGACAGAGATGCAGAAATCTTTAACAAAGTATCAGCAAATTGAATCTAATAATGTATGAAAAGAATTATATACCATGACCAAGTGAGATTTAGCTGAGGTATGCGGGGTTGGTTCAACATTAGAAAACAAATTAATGTAATCCATCACACCCATAGGCTAAAGAAGAAAAATCACATGATCATATCAATAAATGCAGAAAAAGAATTTGACAAAATAAGAGAACTCTCTAAACTTGATAAAGAACATCTACACACAAAACCTATAGTTAACATCATATGTAAAGGTGAGAAACTCAAGCTTTTCCACTAAGATTAGGAATAAGGCAAGGATGTCTTCTCTCACTACTGCTTTTCAACATCACACCAGAAGTCTTAGCTAATGCAACAAGACAAAAAAAGGAAATAAAAGGGATACAGATTGGGAAGGTAAAAATAAAACTGTCTTTGTTTGCAAATGACATGACCTCTATATAAAAAAATCCAAAAGAACAGAAAAAAGTCTCCTGGACCTAGTAAATGATTATAGCAAGGTTGCAGGATACAAGGTCAATATACAAAAGTCATAATGCTTTCCTATATACCAGCAATGAACAAGTCAAATTTAATATTAAAAACACATTACCCCCAAACGGACATTACATTTTCCCCATAATGTCTGCTCTGTTTTACATTAGCACCCCCAAAAGTAAAATACTTAGGTATAAATTTAATAAAATATATATGAAACCTATACAGGAAAACTATTACAAAACTCTGATGAAAGATATCAAAGAATGAAAAAAATGGAGAGACACTGCATGCTCAAGGATAGGAAGACTCAGTATTGTCAAGATGTCATTCATCCCAACTTGATCTATAGATTCACTGCAATCACAATAAAAATCCCAGCAAGTTATTTTGCGGATATTGGCAAACTGGTTCTGCAGTTTATATGGAGAGGCAAAAGATCCGTAATAGCCAACTCAATATTAAAGGAGAACAATAAAGTCGAAGGCCTGACACTACCTGACTTCAAGCCCTACTAGAAAGTTAAAGTATTAAGATAGTGTGGTACTGGCAAAAGAATGGACAAACTGATCAAAGGAGCAGAACACAGGGCCCAGAAACAGGAACACATAAATGTAGTCAGCTGATCTTTGACGAAGGAACAAGGGTAGCACACTGGAGCCAAGAGGATTACTTGAGCCTAAGAGTTCAAGATCAGCCTAGACAACATAGTGAGACCCTGTCTCTATAAAAATTTTTAAAAATTAGCTGGGTGTGGTGATGTACTGTGGTCCCAGCTACTCGAAGAGGCTGAGGTGGGAGGATCACTTGAGCCCAGGAGGTTGAGGCTGCAGTGAGCCATGATCCAGCCTGGAGACAAAGTGAGACCCTGTCTCAAAAACAACCACCACCACAACAAACTATATGAAAGAATTTGATATAATTCAACATTCACTCATAATTTTTTTAAAAATAAAAAACCTCTTAGGAAGGAGAGGGAACTTTGTTAGTCTGCTAAAGAATACCTATAAAACCAAACAAATAAACAAACAAAATCCTAGAGTGGCCATTATACCTGATGGTGAAATATTTAAAGCTTTTCTCCTGAGATCAGCAACAAGGTAATGATACTATCATTACTTCTACTCACCACTGTACTGGAGATCCATCCAATGCAACAAAGGAAAAAGATACAAAAGAATTGGAAAAGACGAAATAAAACTAAAACTAACATTACTCACAGATGACATGACTGTGTTTTTTTGTTGCTGTTTCTTTTTTTTTTTTTTTTTTGAGATGGAGTCTCACTTTGTTGCCCAGGCTGGAGTGCAGTGGCATTATCTTAGCTCACTCCAACGTCTGTCTCTGGGGTTCAAGCAATTCTCCTGCCTCAGCCTCCCAAGTAGCTGGGATTACAGGGGCGTGCCACCATGCCTGGCTAATTTTTTGTACTAGTTACAAAAAATGTAGAGAGAGGGTTTCACTATGTTGGCCAGGCTGGTCTCAAACTCCTGAGCTCAAGTGATCCACCCACCTTGGCCTCTCAAAGTTCTGGGATTACAGGCATGAGCTACCATGTCGGGCAGACTGTGTTTTTAAAAATCCACAAAAAAACTCCATTATAGTTAATAAAATAATTTAGCAAAGTTGCTGGGTACAAGGTCAACATTCAAAAACCAATTATATTTCTATAAGCTAGCAACAAATAGAATGTGAAATTTAAAATTATTTTGCAACAGCATCAAAACAATCAAATACCTACGGGAAAAAATCTAACAAAATATGTGTAAGATCTCTATAATGAAAACCCAAAAATACTACTTAAAAAAATTAAAGAAGAAATAAGTAAAAGGACAGTCCATGTTCATGGATTGAAGGACTCAATATTGTAAAGTTTTCAATTATTTCCCAATTTATCTATAGATTCAGAACAATTCCAATAAAAATCCCAGCATTTATGTATGGTATGGTAACTGATATGCTGAGTCAAAAATTTATAAGGAAGTTCAAAAGGCCAAGTGGCAAGGCAATCTTGAAGGGGAAGAGCAACGCTGGAGGATTTATGCTACTAGATATCAAACTATTTATAAAGTTACAGGACTTAAGGCATTCTTAATTGGTGCAAAAATACAATGCAATATAAGAGTAAGTGCAGAATAAATCCCAGACTTATATGGTCACCTGATTTATGACAAAAATGTCACTGCTGGGGAGTGGGGAAAGGATGATCTTTTCAATAAAGGAAGTAGGTCAATTGGATACCCATATGGAAAGAGATAAACCCTTACCTTACTACATATGCAAAAATCAATTCTGTTGGAATATGCATCTAAATGTGAAGTATAAAACCAGAAAACTTTAAAAATAAAACCTAACACACTTTATCAACCTTGGAGGAGGCAAAGCTTTCTTCAAAAGGATATAAAAGCACTTACTGTAAAAGAAAAATCTAGTATATCAGACGATATTGATTAGAAATGTCTGCTTATTAAGTAAATGAAAAACCACACAGAGTAAGAGAAGATATTTATAATACATGTATCTGACAAGGTACGCTTTAGAACATTTACCTAAAGTACTCAATATAAAAATGGGTGAAAGACTTGAACAGGTACTTTACAAGAAAGGATAGCCAAATGGACAACAAATACTTCTTAAAGTGCTTAATTTTTTAGACATCAGAAAAGGGGAGATTAAAAATAGAATATGATACCAACACACCCACCAGAATGGCTAATGTGAAAAAGACAGAGAACGCCAAGTACCAGTGATGGTGTGGAAGAGCTAGAACACTCACGCATTTCTGGTACAAGTATAGATTCCTAGAGCCCTGTTCAGAACTATTGGCAACATCTCCTGAAGCTCAACATACTCTATTATTGGCTGAACCATATAGTTACCAGAAATGCATATGCTCCTTCACTAAGAGACCTATAGGAGAATGTTCATAGCAGTACTATTTGCAATACTGAAAACCATCTGAATGCCCATCAACAGTAGGATAAATATGTTGTGATATATTTATACAATGAAACACTATACAGTAATGAGAATGAAGTACAATTACATTCAATAGTGTGATTAATCTCACAAATAAATGCTAAGCAAAAGAATCCAGACACAAAAGAGTAAACTACGTATAATTCTATTTACATAAAATACAAAACCGGGCAAAACTTATCAATGAGTGAGAAACAGAATAGTCACAGGGCTTCTGGACTGCTGGTATTGTTCTGTTTTTTTTTTTTTCTTTTTTTTGTCTGGGTGCTAATTTCACAAGTATGTTCACTTGTGAAAATGATTTGGACATTTTTCTCCAGGTATATTATACTTCATTAAAAGAGTTAATTAAGAGATGATGTTCCATATGGGTCCTAGGAGTGGAGGAAGATAGAAGGAAACATGCAGACAAACCAAATAAGCAAAAACTCTTCCAGTTGTGTTAAAAGGATTGTCATAGAATTTTAGGACTTAAAATTCACTTAAAACTTATT
>NW_016811785.1:287044-300437 GCF_001698545.2 Rhinopithecus bieti
ACCTGCTCAGTAAAACAAATATTTCTCGTAGCGTTCTAGATTGAGGGCAGCAGACAATGGTAAAATAAACTTCAGTAGCATGTTCCTGACAGGTTATACAGTAGCCCTGGCTCAAGGATTTCTCCCCCTGCATGATTCCTAAGACTGTTTGCTAGTTGACTCTTTGTTTTGGCAATTTGATGGTTTTGATGAATTTGCTGTGATCCAGGGGTGTTCAAGTACTTCTCTGAGCATTGGCCTCTGGCTGGGATTATGCTTCAACAGTCTTGAAATGAGGTCCCTGGCTCCCTCTGTTACAAAATCAGGGAATGTGAATTCAACCCGTGATATTCTTTTATAGGTCTCTTGGTATGTGTTTGCCTCAAAAGGAGGCTTCCCAACTAAAAACTCATAGCAAAGAACTCCAAGGCTCCAGAGATCCACCTTCTCATCATGCATCCGACCTTCAATCATTTCGGGGGGCAGGTAGTCCAGGGTGCCACAGAGAGTGGTCCTCCTGGAAGATGGAGCATGTACGGACCACCCAAAATCTGCAATTTTAAGCTCTCCAGCTGATCCAAGAAGTAAATTCTCCGGCTTAATGTCTCTGTGAATAACTCTCTTCGAATGACAGTAAGACAGGGCATTTGCCAATTCTGTTATATAAGTAGCAGTTCTCTGCTCATCAAACTTTGAAAGTTTCTGAAGTTCTCTATAGACTGTTCCAAGTGGTGCATATTCCAGAATTAGGTAGACTCTGGTAGCATCATGGAAATAACCATACAGTTTGAGAATATTAGGATGCCGAAGGTGGGACTGTATTTCTACTTCTCTTCTGAGCTGATGTTCCACTCCGGCTTTCTCCAGCTGAGCTTTAAATAACACTTTAAGAGCCAGAATAAACTTGCTCTGTTTTCTCTTGCCAAATAAACATTACCAAACTTTCCTTTACCCAGAGGGCGACCAATTTCAAAGTCTTCCAAAGCCCACTGCCTCTTTTTTGATTCTTCATTTTCTGTTTTGATGCCAGTTCCTCCTCAGGAGTATTTTCAGGTGCCGACGGCAGGGGCTGCTTGCTCTTTGGGGTATGACTCAGTGGCCTGGAGACAGGATGAGGTACACTGGTTGCCTGCAATTGCTTCTGCTTCTGATTCTGAACCAGTTTGTGACTGGAAACAAGCTTTTGTGCTTGCAAAGGAACACGCTGGGAAGAATTTGAAGGACACAGGACCCGCTGAGCCTGGCCACTATTTGCAGGTAATGGATTCTGACAAGGAAATTGCTGAGTCACGAGAACACGTTTTGGACCTCCAACTGGAGCTGCAGGCTTAACAGGCCCTGAAATGCAGTTTTCTTTAGATCGGTCCATGATGCCCGTCGGCTCCCACCTGCGACCCAAGGACCTGAGTCTTCCAAGAGCTCCAAGGGTGTACATTTTATCTAAAAGATTGAAGTAGGCCAGGCACAGTGGCTCACATCTGCAAACCCAGCACTTTGAAAAGTGCAGGCAGGCGGATCACTTGAGATCAGGAGTTTGAGACCAGCCTGCCAACATGGTGAAACCCCGTCTCTACTAAAAATACTAAATTAGCCAGGCGTGGTGGTGGGTGCCTCTAAACCCAGCTACTTGGGAGGCTGAGGCAGGAGGATTGCTTGAACCCAGGGGGCAGAGGTTGCAGTGAGCTGAGACATTGCCACTGCACTCCAGCCTCGGTGACAGAGTGAGACTCTGTCTCAAAATAAATAAATAAATAATAATAAAAAAAAGAGTCAGTAAGTAGTAAAAGTTTTGTTTTTGCTTTAGAATTGATATATTTGACTTGTATATAAGGCCTATTCTGCTTTACAAGGACACTGTATTTTAAACAATGCAGGAATTTTTTCCCCAAATTCTGAGGCCTACGTCAAGAGTGTCTTGTGTTTGGGAAGTTACTATGTTTGGATCAGCTGAGTAGTCTTTTGAGGCATTCCATTTAAATGAAATAAAGTTAGCAGGTTAAATCCATTCAAGCTACCAATTTTTTAATTACATTTTCTTTGTATCAACAATCTATTTTATAAACCTTGCTTCTTAGAAGTTACCATAATAATTTAGTACTAAAGTGTTTCTCTTTTCCAAACCTCCTCATTTTAGTTTTCTTTGGCATTTTTCTTTCTCTATATCTTCAGCTCAGTAAATGTTCAATCAGTAATCTAAAACCTCAAATCAAGATAGCTAATCACCTAATACTATGTGCAAGGTGTTTTTTAGGCCTCACAAGAAACACATAGTATTGTGGTTCTTGAGAAGCTTACAAAAGTGAGAAATGTTTAGTAGCAGAAGGAAGTACAGAGACCATACTTGTGATAGAGATACTAAGTACTTTAGAAATGTGGAAAAGAAAGACACTAACATGTCCTGAAATAATCAGGGATAGCTTTCCAGTAGACATGGGGTCTGAATTATGTGGAGCCATTGGGATGATTAAGATTTGGATAGTCATTCGTATTGAAATCCCAAGAAAAAGGTACATGTCCCTGTCATCAACATGCCCCTTATATTACATGATATTGCTTAAGAAATAATACTAAGTGTATATAATAGCAAAGGTGATGAGATTTTGTATGTGGCATATACCTGAAAATTGAGTTGGTTTCTCCTGAGTTAACTGTTTATATATCTTGGGTAACTGTGGCTAGAAATGTGGATGTATCAATGGCAAACAGATCTCTTTGTAAATGGCAAAGACTTCTGTGTAAATCTGGCCATCCCAATATCAAACTCGTTTTGGTTCTTATTAGCATCATATTTTAATCCACTAAGCAAACTTGTTCAATCTATCTAATAGGTCTATAATGTTATTTACAAAACTAAAGGCAGGGCTTTAGGTAAAGTGTAGACAATAGTAAGATAATATCCAGTGATCTTAAATCAATCATACTTAATTGCTAATGCAAGCAAAATAACAAGAATAATGAGAATATTTTACTTTTTCCTAAATATCTGACTTAAAAGACCCAAGGGGAGACATTATGTCTGTATTAACTTCCATTTTAAAGATAAGAAGACAGAACTGACATGCTTGGCACCTATTACATCTCAGGCAATTAATACGTTAAGTGCTTCATATATTAGATATTAGCTAATTAAATAAGCTACTCTTTTTTAAACATTGCTAGCAAATAAATGTTCTGGAGGTTCAAATGAATAATGGAAGTATCAAAAGGTGGGTAGATTTGCAGAAGAAGCCAGGGATTTGGGTAACTCACAAACAAATGATGTTAAAATTAATATTCAAATGATATTCAATGAATGCTATTCGAACTAATGGAGGGACATGGTACAAATTAACTAATAGATAATTCAAAACATATTTGTGCCTGGTTTGTAGCATATCCAGTACTTGGTTTGTTTGTATTAGCATTGGTTTTAGAATAATATTTAACATACACTAAAATTTTGTTTTTATTTGCTAAATATATTCCAGTCTCTGACCTTGGAGGAGATCAGTTTGGTATTAATAAGTCAACAAGACCTGATTATACTGATTATGTGCTTGGCACTTGTGGAATATAGAATAAACCATGGATCTTTTCTTCAGTGACTATATGATTTGGCTTAGGGAATATACAAAACAGGAAATAATACCAGACAGTTCTAACTCAGGGTTAAATTGTGTGATAGAAGTCACAAATGTTAGAGGATTCTATTCTTTCATTTAGCAAGTATTAATGAGCGCTACTATTCAGGTATTTGGAATACATCAGTGGGTGAACAAACTAGACAAAGATCTCTGCCTTCATGCGGTTAACATTCCAGGGAGGTGAAGCAGACAAGCAATACATACAATCCATCAATAAATTACATGGCATGTTAGAAGATGACAAACACTTTCTAAATAGGAAATTGTAGAGTAGAGGAGGAAGGGAAATGGGGAGGAGAGGTAATTCCCCTATCCTAGGATGGGGAAGGCCAAGGTCACCCTCACTCGAAGATAAGATTTGAGCCAAGATTATAGGGAGTTGACAGAGGTGGCCCAGAGGATACCAGAAGAAGAGGGTCCTGGACAGGAACAAGAGCTAGGGCAGGTGCACGAAGGCAGGAGAGCATCTGGAATGTGGGAGGAACAGCAAGGAGGCCAGCATGCTTGGAGCAGAGTGGGTGGAAGAGAGAGAGAAGGAGAGAGAGAGGACCACAGGGGTCAGTTGGGGTGGGGCAGGGGGGTAGGGGCCAGACTTGGGCTTTTGTTACAAGTGAAATGGGGAACCACTGCAGGGCTGTGGGTGGAGTGACAAATATGACTCACATTTGAGCATTATCCCTCTGGGTGACTGGTTGAGACTAGGCTGTTGTGAGGTTAGGATGGAAGCTGAAAACCCCATCAAGAGACTAGTATCCAGGCACAGACAGTGTCCTGGACTGGGATGAAGGCAGTGGAAGAGGCAGAAGAGAGATGTTCTGAACACATTTTCAGTTTAGAGGAGAGAGGGAGCAATGAACAGCAATGCATTCAGAGAATGCTTCACGGAGTAGAGGTTACTTGAAGCTGACCTTGAAGAACAAGGAGGATTTGAAAAGGTGGAAGAATTAGGAAAGGCATTTCAGGACATACTAGGCTTGGAGCAAGGGTGGGTCGGGCTTACTCTTGGGACAAAGAGATTAGTGTGAAAACAAGGCAGGCCAATACCTGGAATGTGGTGAGAAATAAGGTAAAATATATAAAGTATGCCTGGATTATAAAGAACTTTGAAAGACAGGGAAAAAGTGTCTAGGTTTCATAACATTCACTATGGTGCCTTGAAAATAGGCACTCAATAAATATTATTAGACTGATAATAAAGATAGGTATTTTAGGATCACTGGCAGTTTGCACTGGATGACAACGTTTCTCATTTAGAAGGTCAGCTAAAAGGCTGTATAAAAACCTGGCATGAGGTGATGAGGAATAATTCCCTCGTAGGCAATGAACAGTTGACTTTTAAATCTGCTTTGCAGTGTTAACCACAAGTGCCACTCACCACTTGTGGGAACCTCGATCTTGTGTTGGCAATCCCTTGCTCAAATAAAAATTAAACAGTTTAAAACACTGTGTACTCAAATAGCCACGTGATCTTGATTCTGAGGTTATAAGAGTTGGATGGCAGTTGCTATCAGTTACATGTGCAATTTCTTCATCTCTAAATTAGTTACAGGTGCAAAACTGCATTTACCAAAAACAAAACAAAACAAAACAAAAAACAAAAAAAAAAAGACAATCTGGTAAAACTTTACAGAAACTTAATTCCATTCAAACAAGTCTAATTCATTATCATCTATATTTTCACAAATATTCAGGACTAGTAGATGGATATGAAGCATTTACTGGACAACCTCTAGTGCCTATTTTAAGCGTCCAAAGGGAGCTAACAGGACAGAAGCTCTGTATCACTTTTGTTGATCTCAGATAAGGAAGAAATTTACTTTGCTCAGATTTCCTCTGTCTCAAGGAATATGTACCTAACAAAAGAGCTATGAAGATTTTAGAAATTTTCCCAGGGTTATCCAAATAGAGTCATAAGTGAGAATGCTGACAAAAATAGTAATATATGACAACCTCTATGAGAGGTATAAAATTGTTTTTCATTTAATGACCCATGTTTTATGCTGCAATTGGCAGATTAAATGGATAGTTGCTGTCAGGGAGCTTTCAAGACAAGTTGTATTCCTTAGAAATAGTAGGAAAATAAAATTAAAAATGAAACCCTGTATTTTCTTGTAAACAGCTAATGTAAATGATATTTCTTTGGGGTGTTTCCTATAATTCATAATTTTGGAGGAAAATATGAGACAAATGACAGTTTTCAGAAAAACAGTGATTTTCAGAGTCTAGAAATCTACAAAATCTGCAAAGTACTGGTGACGAAAAAAGAGGTTAATCAGAGTTAAGTCAGAAAAAAATGATAAAGCTAGAGCCATACTCAGAAAAAAATTAATACGGACAATAGTAACATTCAAGAAAAAGGACTTGAATTCTAATTACATGTGAAATTATGGAAGTCAGGGTCCGGCTGTGATGGCTCACGCCTGTAATCCCAGCACTTTGGGAGGTTGAGGCAGGAGAATTCCTTGAGCCCAGGAGTTCAAGACCAGCCTGGGCAATATGGAGAAATCCTGTCTCTGCAAAAATTACAAAAATTTGCTGGGTGTGGTGAGGTACGTCTGTAGTCCCAGCTACTAGTGAGGCTGAGGTGGGAGGATCACCTGAGCCCAGGGAGGTTGAGGCTGTGGTGAGCTGTGATTATCATGCCTCTGCACTCCAGCCTGGGTGACAGAGTGAGGCTCTGTCACACACACACACACACACACACACACACACACACACACACACACAAAAGAGCTGTGTCAATAACTCAAATCTTTTCTGGACTTCTACTTCAGTGTATGAAAAACATTATAATCTAAGTTTCTCAATGCCTCTGAGAAGAAAACATGTAATTGTCACTCTTATTTAGGCCAAAAGAATAATTTCAATTTCTACATAGACAAATATTTAAGAAAGTGGGAGATAATTTCATCATTTAAAAAAATTAGACACAAAGATGCTTTCTCTAAGTTTGATCATCTCCTTCTCAAAACATGCACAGGAGATCATGCAGATGCCCCACTTCATTCATATAACTGCCACTTACTCTTGTGCAATAAAGAGTTCTGCAGTTTTTGTTTTTCCATATTCCTTAAAATTTAGGTGTTTTTTTTGAGATGGAGTCTCGCTCTGTTGCCCAGGCTGGAGTGCAGTGGCGCAATCTCAGATCACTGCAACCTCTGCCTCCCGGGTTCACGCCATTCTCCTGCCTTAGCCTCCCGAATAGCTGGGACTACAGGCAACCGCCACCACGCCTGGCTAATTTTTTTGTGTTTTTAGTAAAGACGGGGTTTCACTGTGTTAGCCAGGATGGTCTTGATCTCCTGACCTTGTGATCCGCCCGCCTCGGCCTCCCAAAATGCTGGGATTACAGGCGTGAGCCACCGTGCCCAGCCTTTTCTTTTCTTTTCTTTTTTTAAATCAGAGCCTTCTATTCTAGCCACAAGTGATTAATGCTACCAGGCTAAAGCAATAAATTCCATATAGGGCTTTAGATCTACTTTCACAAGTATTGTGTCATTTAATCCTCCCGTTAACCCTGTGTATTGTTAATATATGTGGAAACAGAAGGCCAGAGAAGAAAAATGGCATGTTTAAATTCACACAGCAAATATGTGGCCAAGATAGGATTGGTCCTTATATTCCCTGGTACTACATGGGTCCCTTTAAACTTCTGGAAAGGCGAAAATTTTAGTTATCTAAATGTTTCTGAATATATAGTTGCCTGGAGCTATGTAACCACAGATTAAGTATCCCTCAATAAAAATGGCGTGCAATCAATCACTCACTCCTATCTCAGGACAGACTCATTTTGAAGGATTGTCTATTGCAGCATTTATCATGTCTCTAAGGCATATTTCCATTGCTCAATCAGCTCCAAAGGACAAGTGTGTCATCATCTTTCAAGGCTCTGGTGCAACAGCTTAAAATTGTAGAATTCACACAGGACTAAGTCTGGCACTCAAAGCAGGAGGCATATTCAGCTTGAGCTTGTAGAAGCTTCCCTTCAATCTCACCAATTTTTACTGGTGGAAATGGTTTCAGAGCCAGCATGAGGTTACTTGGGGTTGCTTGAGGAGCTCTTGATAAAAAAAAGAAAGGGGAATAATATAAAGGGGTTACAGCAACGATGGAGCCTTGGAAAAAGCATGGAATTCCTCTTTGGGCATAAAGTGTAGTGGAGATTTTTAATCTCTTGAATATAACCAATCTACCTGGATATCTGAGTCATTCACACAAAATGTGCCACTTTTTCTTAATAGCAGTACCCAACTATTTGCAACACTCCCAATTTCACTTTGCCTATGATCAGGAAGAAGAAGCACGTAAAAGGACTACTGTATCCAGGCCAAATACCTCATCTCCACAGTGTTCAACTCTGCTGGCCTCGGCTAATGATGATCATATATCTAATTTATTTTTAAGTCTGTCTGTTTTGGAAGAGGTGAAGCAATTATTTAAAGGTCATTTACAAATTACAGTAGGAGTAACAATCATAGATCTTTGGCCTTTAGGAACTCAAATTTTTAACAGAGAAATAGTGCTTATGAAGAAGGAGTAGCCAGAGACCCTGTAAGACAAGGGTTAAATTATTGGTACAAAATATCATGTTTTAATTGCTAATAATTTCATTCTGTACCATGTTAATTAGTAAGAAAAGTACTGGATCATTCTTTTAGAGGAAATTGAGACTCAAAAAAATTAAACTCAGGGTAAATTCAAAGCATAAAATTAGAGATTAGCACAGAATGAAAACTAACTTGAATCACATAACCATCCCTTACCACAAATAGTACTTGCCTCTCAGTTAACCTATTTTGTTGATATTTGTTGTACTGCATTGCAGACATGTTCTTTTAAAATAGACAAAACTATCAAATTTTGACTCAAGAACAATTTCACAGTATAGCCAGGACATTCTGCCCTGAGGCAGGCTAAATTAATAACTGAAGAAAGATAGCAACAATGTTTATGGCTTGCAGAAAAACAAAATAACAGCATTTTATGGAAAAAAACAAAACTCCTAGTTAAGAGGCTTAGATGACAGAAATACATGTTGAAACAAATTACTGTAATAAAATAAAACAGTATTTCAGGAAACATTTCTTACTAATTTTAAAAGCTTTATATTTTAAAATGATGACTAATATGTTCAAACTTCAGGCTTCCAGGAAAATGAAAAGGTTAAAATCTATTTCAGCAATTAAGTGACTTAATTTTAATGCTTTAGCACCTATATTATAAAACACGAATCACACTAGTTAACAATCTATTTTTACATAGAATCTGAGAAGAGAAAAATAAAATGAATAGAAATAAAGACATCAATATGAGACAAAACAAAACAGAAAAAGCGGTGCTAAGAAACTCCAGTAGAAGGAGCTGTAGAAATGGAGAACTTACATTTTGCAATGGCCAAGAAAGAAATATTGAAAAGGAGGTATCTGATTCTGACACACCTGAAGAGAAGTAATAGGTAGTCACTTACAATAGACATTTACTGTTTGAGGAACCTCATTTTCTTTATGCATAAAATATGATGCTTGGAACAGATCTTTTTCAAGGTTCCGACAATCCATTCTGCAATGCATTGGGCACTATGCTAGGAGGCATCCTCAGAAATCTAATAAAGAGCATCACTTGGTACCATATTCTGGGAACTTACAATTCTTTGGGAGAGCTAAAGTGCACACACAGTATCTAGATTTCAGAGTAGAACAGAAAAGAACTGAGAGTACTTCAAGAGGAATAAAAGTGCTGCAAGAGGGATAAAAACCGTTACGAGAGATCTCTAACATACAAGATGAAAAGAGGAAAAGTGAGCCTTCAAGTCTAAAAGCCCTTATGTATTCTTGGGAAATCTACGCAAACTCAGGAAATAAAATGAACAGGATTGTTTTGGATATAACTATAGCTTTAGCACTTAAAATTCAGGAAACAGGAGCCATGCACAGACATAAAATACAGATTAGGTTAGGTTTCCTTTTTTAAGGATCTGAATATGTTTTTAAGTGAATGCGATAGCAGTGAGCTAAGCATTAAAATACTGGAGTGTACACATGATAGTATTAAAACAAACATAACTTGGAAGACAAACTACAAGAGCAATTTTACCCTTACATAAATGCCCCCACGTCCCCAGTAGCCATATCTGGAAGGAACTTTACCTTGTGATATGTTTGCAGACAATGTATCAGTGAAGGAATCGCTTTCTGGGTCAATAGGAGAATCTCCCAGAGTTTCACCCATAACAGCATGGAATAGGGGTTTGCTGTAATTCACACTGATACTTTGTCTATATCTAGCAAAAGATCAATCCGTTAAAAGAAAAAGACTTGAAGTAACAGAATTTGTGAATACACCCATGAGTCAAGACATCAGTTTCCAAATATTTGGGAGAGATGGGAATAAACACAGAAAGGACTGGGCTTGAATTGGCTGGCACTGTCCTGTTAGGAGCCAGCTGTGACAAAAAGTTGTGTCATAATGTTGTTCACTGCTTTGGCAAGACTTGGTACATTACAGGGAAAATATTGCCACACTGTCTCGCCAGTGACCCACATGTTCAGTGTCTTGTGAGGGGTGTGAACTATACTGTATTTAGAATTATCAGAGCAGAGACTGTTCAATATCCACTTGCATTTTTTATTGTCGTAAAATTCACATCAATTCCTCCTTAAATGGAAAACTTTAAATCTCTTGCTTAAGAAATACCAGAAAGCTTATTTGGGCAAAGTTTACTTCCGATGTCTATTCCTGGTTGAATCTCTAATCATGTTATTTGAAGAAAATTTTGGAATTCAAATACATATCCATAGTTTAAACGTTGGTATCAGCATGCTACCGAAATGCTATATTCCTAAGGTACTTATTCTACTGACTTGTGAAGCCCAAAATGATACTGACTGCTATCCAAATTCTGTAAAATTAAATAGTTGAGAGAATGAAGAAGGGTTTGATATGGTTTCAATTTAAATATCGGGTTTGCTTTCCTAAAAACTTCAGCTTATCCATCAATAGCAACTACAGCAATGTTACATCAGCTGATGTTTGAACATCAATTGATGTTTAAATGATAAGTGCTATGTCATAATGAAAAAATGGGGTTCTCTGTGAGAAGAGTAACACATCACCAGAAAAAAATAGACTTACGCTGTTAGGTTGGCAAGGAATTGTGGTCGGTTTTGTAATCAGGAAAAAGCTGGCTTCTTGCTCAAGGCCTTTGCCCTTTTTGGCAAGGAGAGACACTCGCTGTGCCAAATTACTGATGTGGGAGCAGGTCTTGTCACATGAGTGGCCTACTAGAATTGCAGTGACTTTGCGGACTTTCAAAGATGTCCCCACACAGGGCAGTATATGAGAAGGCAGTAATTCTCTGAATTATATTTATCCTGATATTCCCTGAATAAAATATATATCTGGTTAATCTACATTGAGTAACTATTCATTCTTCAAGGGGACTAGTAAAAGTGTCCCTGTCAATCATGGTGCAAGAGCTTGATGGGGAAATGCTGGCTGGCTCTGAACAGCACAGAATAAAGTGGGGAGTTGGGCAACTGTGCCATTAAGCCCCAAAACATCTTTATTAAGGCAATCCAAGTTAAAGCAAAACTTGGGTTTGCTAATTTGTCCAAATGGCTGCAGTGATTACAGTTGTGTAAAATTAGTCTTCTCTATATTCAGTTGAATTCTCAATAAAGGCGCTTCTCCTTCCCTCCCCATGCTTGGAAATTTACTTATACTACAAAGTAATCCAGACACAATGGCACAATATTTAAGGATATGACTGAATCGAACTCCAGTCCTACACCAGTCTCTGTTACTCTTTGGCAACATACAGATGCAGTCTTTCCACCTGTCCTCAAACGGACTCACTTCTGGACTCTTCACCTACTGCTACTTCTATTCTCTTTTTTCTCAGACACCATTCAACTTCTGAGTCTACTGGGTAGTGAGGCCTTCTAAGCCTCTAATAGTTCCCATACTGTGCTTTAGCTTCTGAAACATAAGATTACATATTTTAACAGTTTATTATTCCATAGCATCAGAATCTGATAACACCTACTCCTATAGCACCCACCACATTCTGACATTCCTTCTTCCCCCAGACTATGTTTTACTTGAAAGCAAAATCCTGTCTTACTCATTGTATTTCATGCATTTGTTTGTTCAACAAATATTAATTGCCAATATAATATGTGGTAAGCCTAAAGCTAGGTGCTAGGCATACAATGATGAACAAAATGGATGTGTCAAAAAACAGTCAATTAGCAAAAACTACTATTTTAATAAACACAGAGCCTGC
This sequence comes from Rhinopithecus bieti, assembly GCF_001698545.2. Classification (NCBI taxonomy): domain Eukaryota; kingdom Metazoa; phylum Chordata; class Mammalia; order Primates; family Cercopithecidae; genus Rhinopithecus; species Rhinopithecus bieti. The sequence goes on from NW_016811785.1 coordinate 298,931, forward strand.
CACATAGCAGCTCAGTAAATGTTGCTTACACTTTTGGCAGCATACACAAACCAAGCAACACACAAAGCATCCTTACATTACTAATAAAACAGTTATACAATGTGGATTAATCACATTTTATGTTAATGATAGTCACATTGCAGTGCTAGATCACTTAAGAAATAACTTGCTCACATGGACTTTCAAATGAATGAAAATAAAGATGGATGAGCCAGTCTCCCATCTGTATCTTATTATGTATCTGTTTTGTCTTTAGATACTGAAAAGACTTATTTTTACATTTATCTATCCCATCATTCATCAAATACCTACTAAGCACCAGGTATTGATCTAGGCTTAGGCGGTAAATAATAAGCCAAGGTGTCTATACTTTATGAGTTCACATGTAACTGTATCAAAATTATCCAAATATACTTAAGAGTGTTCTTCTCATTTGCTTAAACCTGAAGGTCAATTGGCATGCACTGATATGAGAAATAATATATTTGTTTAAGTAGAGTCATTACTATCAGTAAACAGTATATGATCATCAGATAATTTATAAGACATGCATGTGACTATCCCTGTCTTCAAAGCCTTAAGATTCCCCCAGTGTCGTGCCCTTTAAAATATTGATTGGAAGGATATTATAACAAGATACATAAAAGAGCATGCTGGTGATTTACATGATAAGATCTTAGAACTTTAGATCTTGCCTAGGGTGCTCTGCACACCAATGGGTTGTCAGCACTGTGCACATCAATGCAGCAGTCTATTGCTATTCATCCTATGGACAGTCCCATTGCAGGAGAGTCCTTGGTGATGTTACAGAGTGAGGACAAGTGGTGAAAGGCCACTTTCCTTACGTACTAGGTATTTCTTCTGTTGAGGGATGTAGGGTTCTGTGCAATGTAGAGGTTGAGAAGAGGGCCATCTCTCCTAGGACTTCGGAGACAGAAGGGTATGGATGTGACTTTGAGTATACCACCACAGCCTCAGCAGAAGAAAGAATGGGGATAATGAGGAATTATTCTATAATGAGGAGGATGAAAAGTTAACTGTACCCCAGTTCGTGACATTTGAAAAAATTGACCGTTTGTTATTAGAGAAAGCTACTCTTCAACATTTAGTCTTCAATATTACTTCACAGGACCTTAGGCTAAAAGAATCTGAATATTGCTCAGCCAAAAAAACTCTCCACACTTTGGTACTTTTAGGAGAAGGCAATTCAACCAATAAAAGCTATGAATGATTCAATAACAAAAGTAAGAAAAGGTCTAAAATCTATAGTTAATAAAATCATGGTATTGAACCTATATAGTTATTTTAGCATTATTTGGTATTGGGATGACTTATATAAAATATTCTCATAATACAGAATATTAAATATTTTGGAGCTATATTATTCTTGAAGGCTAATGAAAACTTTGCTCTTTTTTTGCTATAAATTTGGAATTTATTCTCTAGAATAAATTTGAATTTTTAAAATTGCTTAAATTGCTTTTCTTTTTTTTTTTTTTTTTTTTTT
>NW_016811785.1:300523-358181 GCF_001698545.2 Rhinopithecus bieti
ACGCCATTCTCCTGTCTCAGCCTCCCGAGTAGCTGGGACTACAGGCGCCCGCCTCGTCGCCCGGCTAGTTTTTTGTATTTTTTAGTAGAGACGGGGTTTCACCGTATTAGCCAGGATGGTCTCGATCTCCTGACCTCATGATCCGCCCGTCTCGGCCTCCCAAAGTGCTGGGATTACAGGCTTGAGCCACCGCGCCCGGCCAAATTGCTTTTTCTTTTGTGTGAAATAAGCTATGCCAGTATTGGTATAAAATTGTATGTACAGTATTTTTTTCTTTTGCTCATTTTAAAATCTGCTTCATTTAATTCTATAAGTGCTACTACCACTTATGCTAGCTTCTAAAAGGCTAGGAGTTTATATCTCATTGTATCCCTAGAACCTAGCACAGAGTCTCTGGTTAGCATTAAAACACACATATTGTTTTTGTTGATGATGAGAGTAACGAAAGAACAGCACATCCATATCATATATATCATTCAAGAAGGAGTTTAGAGATCTAATGAAATGATAATAGCATCCATTTTCTTCTTGTTCCAATTAAGATGTAAATTTCTGGATGATGCTCCAATGGAAGTCAGACAATTGCTAACAAGCAGTATAACCACCCAAGCTCATTTCTCCCCCTACCCAAAAGAATGGCTGCTTTTTCCTAGTGCAATTAAGATTGGCTTGGAACCTTATTTTCAAGTGGTGATTGCATCAGCTCAGGGTTTCTTCATAGTCACAGGGGAGATACAACATGGGAGAAATGCTGGGCCAATGAGACACTCCTTTGAGAAGAACAAATAATCCTGTATCCTGGATGTAAATCTCATCACAACTATTACAGCGAGCCGGATATTCCCATAAAAGCAGACAAAGGAAGGTCAATGTTCAATGCATCTGTGCCGCTTTTTGAAAATTTTTTAAATTAAAAAAAAATTTTGACAGGGGTCTTGCTATGTTGCCCAGGCTAGTCTCCAACTCCTGGGCTCAAGTGATCCCCCTGCCTCAGCCTCCAGAGTAGCTAGGACTTCAGATGCTCCACCACACTCAGCTGTGTCATTTTCTTTTTTTTGAGATAGGGTCTCACTCTGTCCCTCAGGCTGGGGTGCAGTGGCACAATCTAGGCTCACTGCAAACTACCTCCACCTCCCAGGTTCAAGACATTCTCCTGCCTCAGTCTCCTGTGTGTCATTTTTTTGAAAGGCGAATCCATTCTTTAACCAAAAACTGTAATTTTGTTCAGATTTTCAAAAGTAATATATTTTACGGACATAATTATATTAAACAACTATATTGTTTTGATTTAAAGAAAAATAATGCTGCTGGGTGCAATGGCTCACACCTGCAATCCCAGCACTCTGGGTGGCTGAGGCAAGAGGATCCCTTGAGCACAGGAGTCGGAGACCAGCCTGGGCAACAGAGTGAGACCTTGTCTCTACAAAAAAATAAAATAATTGGCCAGGCATGGTGGCATATGCCTGTAGTGTCAGTTACTTGAGAGACTGAGGCAGGAGGGCTGCTTGAGCCCAGGAGACCGAGGTGCAGTGAGCTGTAATTGCATCACTACACTCCAGCCTGGGTGACAGAGTAAGATTCTGTCTTAAGAAAAAAGAAGCCAACAACTCCAGTAAATGTGTATTTGATTTCAAAAAAAAAAAGGTCTTCTTAACTCAGAAGCAGTAGAAAAGAACACTGACATTGGAGCCAGAAAGTCTAGGTTTTAAGTTCTTGCCTGGGCTCAGTCACAAATTTACTGTGTCAACTCTTTGGGTCCACATTTCTTATCTCTAGAATCAGAAAAAGGCCTTTTCACAAACAGAATAATTCTTAGGGTCCTTTTGAGTTTTAATGTTGAGACACTGAATAATATGATTGTAATTCATTTATTTAAAATTTAATGGAAATCCTCCATATTGTATACTTATTCACGTTCCAATCCTGAGTTACTATTTCCTTTTCATACCTGATTCATACATGGGTGACAGTATAAAAGGCACTTTCATCTGAAAAAAGTGTCTGATGGTAAATTAAAAGTCTCAAAAGGAAAGAACCAACCGAAAACTTCCTTTTCTGCCCCCTTCAAAAGTTAACTTGCCTCCAATACCTGAAAAAGAGCCTAACCTGTCTAACCACTTTCTAGGGATCAACTAAACACTTTTCAAATTCCTCTAAGTTTGAACCAAAGACCTTATGGTAACTTGTCGTTGCATGTAATATCTGAAATTCTCTAGTAAGCTGTTTTCTAGCATAGTGAAATACCATGAGCTATATTATCAACTGACACATTTTCATGTTGTGGGAAACCTAAACCTCTAAAACATGCATCTTTTTCAGTTTTCAGATTTTATCAATGAATTTTTCAAGATCAGTTATATGGAGGTTTATTGGGTAGCACATCCTGTCACTGGTGAAGCACAATGGGAATTCACAAAGGTTCTACAGCAAGCATAGACCCGTGGAGCTGCACTCAGGTTCAGCTGGTGTGACTTACCAGTTCTGTGACTGTACTAAAGGAAATTTATGGACTGTTGAAATCACGGGCTCATGAAACTTAATAAGAGGGAGATTAGCATATTCCAACTCTTAATTTTTGATATAAGAAAAATGAGTTCCAGAGGAATGAAATGATTTGCCCAAAGCATGACCTAGATAAATTAGCAGCAGAGTTTGAGCTAGAAATCAGGTTTCTTGATTCCCAGTCCAAAGCTCCAAACGGTGCTCTATCTCATTAAAATAATGCAGTAAGATGTTCAAATCAATTCTTCAGGTCAATGATCCTTAGTGCCAACAGTCATGGTGGAAGTCATCAGCATGAAAGCATTTTTCTATGATGAATCACTTAATGTGGAGGAATTACCTATGAAAATGTCATTGTTCACCACAGAGTTTAGATATGGTGCTCTCTATAAAGTAAGTACTGAATCATGACTTGGTAATTAAAATTTGATAATATTTGAACGTCAGTTCACAGAGTCATTTTGCTGACAAACGTTCTCTTGCCTCATTCACAGATTCTTCATGAGTCATCCCAGCATGCTGGGGTTCTTCTGGTAGGACGTTTTTGTTTCAATTGACAAAGTTCCTTGCTCTTATGAAAATGATCACATTACTATTTAAAAATTTCTACTTCGAGGTAATAATACTCTAAAAAAAAAACACCTTGGAGCTGTATAGTGTTTTTATTTCATTTGAAACTCTCAACAATGCTGGGAGGTTATTCAAAGCAAAAGAAGAAAATAATAACAACTATTGAATAGGGTTTCAATGTGGAACCAGGTAATAGTTTTTGGCAGTAAAGCTTTGAGTAATTTGTCTTTATTCAAAATGAATCAACAGTCAAACAGACCTGGGTTTGCATTCAAGCCTTGTTACGTTTCTGTATTCTTATCTTTTCGGAGTTGTGAGAATTAGAGATGATTTAAATAAATCAATGCCTGGAACAGAGTAGGCTCTCAAAATTATATTATGAATTCTTATAATCAAATCTTTAAATCTCATACATGACACTTTAGTAAAGCAATAAGAGCAGTCATCAGGCAACACTCTTCCAGCTCTTATGTTAAAAGGAGCTACATAAATATGTTTCAGGAAGAGGTGGTATACAGAGTATGGAATCTTCAAAACAAGTACAAGTTTTAAACTTCACTTAGCGGAAGTACACATATTTTCTTCATAACAAATAGAGATTTGACTGAAAATAAAATGTAACTGTGAAATCAGTACATAATAAACTTAATTTTGATGGTAATTAAACCACAGGCAACACAGAGTATATTTTATGTTTATTTTCCAGTAAGATTCATCAGTCCATTAATAGTAGATTAGTCCAGTCTAAAAGTTTGTCTCTAACAATCTTTATTAGGCACATTATAAATTCTGTCCCAATCTAGAACTTTACATTTGAACTTATAGAATACATCTTAAAGCAGCATTAGTAAAAGTAAGAAGACTTGAAAATATAAACTAGCTTTAAATAAGTTTCAGATTCCACATTTACTGAGTGCCTACTCTGTCAGGGGCTGTGCTAAGTCTTTTAAACTATAAAAATTTGTCTAGACTTTATAAAAATTCTGTGAGATTGGCTGGGTGGGTGGTTCACACCTGTAATCCCAGAACTTTGGGAGGTCGAAGTGGGTGGATCACCTGAGGTCAGGAGTTTGAGACCAGCCTGGCCAACATGGCGAAACCCTGTCTCTACTAAAAATATAAAAACGAGCTGGGTGTGGTGGTAAGTGCTTGTAACCCCAGCTACTCAAGAGGCTGAGGCACGAGAAGTGCTTGAAGTTGGGAGGCGGAGGTTGTAGTGAGCCAAGTTTGTCCCACTGCACTCCAGCCTGGGTGACAGAGCAAGATTCTGTCTCAAAATAAAATAAAATAAAATTCTATGAGATTGAATGGTAGCCCCATTTCACAAAAAGCAAACAAGCTCAGAAAGAATGAGGATGATGTTATGACTAGATGATGGGCTGCTAAATACCGAGCAATATAGTTAAGTATCACATAACTAGGAAAAGAGTAATAAATAAGACTGAGCCTCAATTCTCAAGCCATTTTCCTACTTTTAGTAAAGAGGATAAGACAAGTACAATGCACTCTAATGTACGAGTAGGTGGCTTGAGAGAAGTGTAAACAATCATGACCATTACTGGAGTACTTTCTGTTGAGCTGTGCATTCTGCCTCTACTGTAGTACTCGCCACTGACTTGAGGCACTCAACCCTGTGAAGTCATTTACTATCACCATTTTACAGATAAAGAAATTGAGTTTTGAGATCACATAGCTAATAAGAGGCAGAGAAGGGATTTAAACCAGATGCAATGGAGTGCAAAAGATGTTCAGAGATGAACAGAGCCCTTCTGACTGGGCATGGAGATGGAAGGAATCCAAAAAGGCTTCAGGAAAGAGAGGAAATTTGAGATGAGCCTGAAAGATAGAGAAGCTTTGGATGGCAGGAGCAAGGAAAGGGAACAGAGTGAAGAAAGGCAAGACTGAACCAAGAGAGAAGAGTGAGAATGAATTAGGGGAATGAGAATCCACAGTATTGGGCACCTGTGGGATGTGCTGGGATAGAAATTTCCAAGGGCTACTAGGCAGTGAATTCAGATCAACACAGGGGAGCCAAAAACAACAAATGTGTCTTAGACCTACTGTTTAAGGCTGGCAGAGTTTTGTGCGCACATCATTAAATAATACTGTACGTGTGTAGGATAGGATAAAAGGAGTCTCTTTAGTAAAGATACTGAATTTCAAATGAAGTACAATACAGTTTACATATGTTAAATCTTTGTATTTGAAAGCTTGGTGGTTTTAAAACACGAGAGTGTTTTCTAGTCTTTATATCTTCTTTCCTCAAAGGAAACATTTTATTTTCCTTGAAGGAAAGAATACATTGCTGCTTTTCTATCTGAAAAGGCAGGAGTTTTTTTGTTTAAAAAAAAAAACAAAACAAAACACCTTTCATTATTATAGAACCAACCTGCATTCATTGTTAAAATTAGAAAATACAGACTGGTAAAACATAATCATTATATTTCCACTACCAGAGACAACCAATATTGAACTCTTAATGTCTATGTATCTGGGTCTTTTTCTGGGATAGGTATGATCATATGTATACAGAGATACATAAGCATGTACATATATACATATATATACAGCATGTGTATTCTTTAATCAAAATGAGATATGGTACTTCCTGGTAGTCCTCTGCTTTTTAAAGTCAACAATCTCCATCTTTTCATTTAATTACATTTTCATTTCAAGCAATACCCAGTCCATATTCACATTTCCCCAGTTGACCCCAAATGTTCTTTACAATTGGTTTGTTCCTAACCCTAATCTAATCCAGTATGATGAAATGCATTTGGCTGTATGTTCATAAGCCTTTTTAAATCTAGCATGACTACCCCTTCCACTTAATTTTAAGGCCACTGACTAATTGAAGAGGTCAGGCCAGTTATCAGGTAGAATGTCTTAACTTCTGAATTTATCTGGTTGTTTTCTTGTTGTATCATTTAGCTTGATTCTCTATCCCCTGTGTTTCCTACATACTATATCCAAGGACTTCTGGATTCAAGTTAAACATTTTAGGCTTGAATATACCATAGGGGATGTGTACTTCCTATTCCATCACATCAGAAGGCATGATGTATGACTGACCATCAGCCATGGTAAAATCTATCACTGAGTTAGAATGGTGATATGTCTCATCTCTCCATTGTACAGTTACTTTTTCTCCTTCAATGAGACAGTAATCAGTGCAATGTTACTTTGGTATTATAAGGATGTTCAGCTTCATTAATCATTCACCTAAAGGGGTAACAAACTTTATCATGTTTTCCTGAATCAATACTTGGAGTTTATGAAATGAAGTTTTTCTAATTCTACCACTCTTTCCACATTTTTTAGTAGGAATTTTTTTTTTCTTTTTTTGAGACAGGGTCTTGCTCTGTCGCCCAGGCTGGAGTGCAGCAGTGCGATCACAGCTCACTGCAACCTCTGCCTCCCAGGCTCAAGTGATTCTCCCACCTCAGCCTCCTGAGTAGCTGAGACCACAGGCACGTGCCACCATGCCCAACTAACTTTTGTATGTTTTTGTAGAGATGGGGCTTTGTCATGTTGGCCAGGCTGGTGTTGAATTTCTGGGATCAAGTGATCTGTCCACCTTGGCCTCCCAATGTGCTGGGATTACAGGCATGAGCCACTGTACCCAGACAGCAGGCATTTTTCTTCAAGGAAGATCTTTCCTTCAGCAACTAAAGCCATGTAATTACCCTGAAATACAGTTCCTACAAGAAAGGAAGACTGCCTGTTTAATTTGTTCTCTTTTATTAAAAAGGTATGTATCTCCAATACCAAACTTTCTTAGGCACATCTCTTTCCTCACATCATAAAACACTTACATATCTAAGTTTTTCTTTTTTCAGCTATTTTTAGAGAATTTTATTTCAACTTCACTTTTCTCCATTTTCCTTGGCCTATGGACAGTTAACGGGACACCCACCCCATGGTTCTTCAAATATCTAATCTTTTTTTTTTTTTTTTTGAGACGGAGTCTGGCTCTGTTGCCCAGGCTAAAGTGCAGTGGCACAGTCTCAGCTCACTGCAACCTCCACATCCCGGGTTCAAGCGATTCTTCTGCCTCAGCCTCCCGAGTAGCTGGGACTACAGGCAAGTGCCACAATGCCTGGCTAATTTCTGTATTTTTAGTAGAGACAGGGTTTCACCATATTGGCCAGGCTGGTCTTGAACTGCTGACTTTGTGATCCCTCCACCTCGACCTCCTAAAGTGCTGGGATTACAGGTGTGAGCCACCGTGCCCAGCCATCTAATCCTTTTCATTGCATATACAAAACCACTTAACAACCACTAATAATATAACTCATGCTTTGGTTTTACCCGACGATTTCCACTAACAGAGATTTTCAGTGTTTAGCAGGTAGTTATTCCTAAATTACAGGGCATAGTTAGAATACAAACTTAACTGGTTCTTCCAAAGTTATGTTGTATGTCTGCATAGCTTTAGGAAAAGAGTCCAAGATTCCTGACAGGTTTGTGGACTAATAAACCACATTCTAATCATGTAGCTTGTTCTTTATACTCTTGGAGTGCTTTTCTTCAGCTACCTCTAGGAAGTAAGATGTTACGTTTTTATTTTTAAAAACATGAGCTCTATTTTAATAAACTTTTCATTTGAAACATTTGGAAACATTTTATTGAAACACAGAGGGAAGGAGGGGATGATGAAAACTTGGACCAGAAATAACTTTTACCACTCTAAAGTAAGCACCTCTCCCCTGCCATAAAATAAAACAAAATAAAATTGAGACTTAATTCAGTCCTCCTCCTAATTATGTTTTTGTTATCTATTGCACACAGTCAGATGAATAGCTCAAAATGCCTACAGTAACTCTGGGCAAGTTGACAAATATCCTACACATTGAAATGAGAAGAGGGAAGGAGGCCAGATTGCTTAATTGTTACTTGGGAATTCAAGGAGGTGGACAAGCCAAAATCTGTATTGGGATCCAAAGAGCACAACTCCTTCCTTAGGCAGCAGGAGAAAACAATGGGCCAGGTTCTCATTCGGTGTAATCTCATAGGATGGTTCCATTGTATAGCCCATTGTTTCTTCCATGTACTGCCTGAAGGGGAAGTATATTGTTATCTATGGGACAGCTTCCATAAGAGAGTTACACAGGATGAGAAGATAGCCTCTGGGAGATTAATGAATGATGGGGATCCAGTCTCGTATGGAACTTTCAGATCAACACTTTGAGAACTGTGTACCTGCAAGACCTATGCAGGAAGGTCAGGAAGCTTGTGTGAGCAAGAATTAGTGAGACAAGCAATATGCCACATATGCCATGGTAAATAAAGGGGCTTTGTTAGAGTATTTGAGGGAGGGAGAATCACTAGGAGGTAGAGATTCACAGATAACAGAAATGTGAGGATGGGACTGTCAGTGTGCAAGAAATCCTAGAGAACATTTAAACTAACACCCTCTTTACAGATGGGGAAACCAAGGCACAAAGACGGTAAGTGACTTGCCCAAGGCCTTGCCTAAGTAGAGTCAGTGACAAAGTCAAAGCTAGAATCCACGACACTGTAGTTACTGGATCCATTCTTTGGTTCCACTAAAAGTATTTTTTCAGCTGTGTCTTCTGACCTTGGAAGGGTCAAGGGAGAAAATATCTAATACCTAAATATTCTTAGGAGATCTGTAAGTCTTTATAAAAAGTTTTAAAACAGTGTTATTGATGTATATTTTACATAGAATAAAGTTCACCATTTTGAATGTGCAATTCAATGAATTTTAGTAAATTTACTAAGTTTTGCAACCATCACCATAAATCAGTTTTAGAACATTTTTATCACCTAGTAAGATCCGTCATGCTGATTTACAATCAAACACCAATTCCTACCCCCAATCCCAGACAACTATTAATCTATTATACTCTGCCTCTATAGATTTGCTTCTTTTATTAGACATTTCAGATAAATGGAATCATATAATATATAGTCTCATGTGTCTGGTTTTTTTTTTTTCACTTAGCATAATGTTTTGGAGGTTGAGTCTGGAGGTTCAGGTTGTGGCATGTGTCAGCGGTTTATTGGTGAATTGCCTAGATTAGGCTGTGTATTGATACAGCACATTTTGTTGGTCCATTCAGCTGATGGACATTTAGATTGTTTCCGATTTTTGAGGAAAAGTTTTAAAATCTGTTTTCAATTTTACTTTAATTTTAATGACATACAGTGTGTAAGAATTCATATTTTAGATTATCTGTATGATTTTATAACTGAATACAGACAAGCAGTTTCAGTGCCACAGTTTCTACCTGTGATTTCATTGGTGCCCAACATTACCACTTTAGTTGTCTAAGGTTAGTGAAAGAAGAACAAAGGTAAACTTTTAATATGTAATTGATTCACCTGAGTTAACTGACGTTCAAACTAGATCCAGTAATGCTGTAGAAAGGAATGTTTCACAAAAGAGTTGAAAAGAAAAAAGTCTTGGAAAATTTAATCAGATACGGCATTAAGCAGCAAAAGGTGTTGAATCCCCAAAAGTATATGCTATAGCAGTCATTTCCATATTTGTACCTTTAATGTTAAGGGCTTTACAACTTATTTTAAAATTTATTTTGGTTGTATAAATATATAAGAACTATAAACATAGTTTACAACTTGGTTTACATATATTTATGTTACATTTAATAAAAATTATGTGAACACTGAGAATCATAAGAAATTTTTTCCTTGAAGTCTGTGCTGTACTCAAGCAATTGTAAGATATATATATAGTAATAAAATAACTGAAACAGAATTTAAATTCTGTCATAATATAAATAAAGACAAAAGAGGAGACACAACTTGTGCAAAAACCACACAGCCAATTAGTGACAGCTAGGTCTAAAACACAGTTCATCAGTGTCATGGTTACCAAACATTTATTACAAGTTGCATGTTGTTAGTCTCATTGAGCCTTTCGTCATTTTATAAACAAGACTTTTATTAAAATTCAGACATGAAACAGATTCATTTTCTAAGTCATACTTTCCTACCTATGCCTGAATAATGATTGCCTTCCAAACCTTTAGTTTAGGATCTAAGATCTGGTATTCACAGAGTTGGCATGGGGAAGTGAAATGTTTTAGCTAACTTTAAGACTGAAGAGGCAGCAGGATATATTTATTTGTCCTCCTGTATTCATGAAGGATTGGTTCCAGGACCTTGTGAATACAAAAATCCAAGATGCTCAAGTCCCCAATCTAAAATAGCATAGTATTTGAACATAACCTATGCACATTCTCCCATATACTTTAAATCATCTCTAGATTACATATAATAACTAATACAATGTAATGCTATGTAAATAGTTGTTTACACTGTATTTTAAATTTTCTATTTTTAATTATTGTATTGCTATTTTATTTTTTAAAATACTTTTGATCATAGTTGGTTGAATCCATGGATGTGGAACCCATGAATGGGGGGGCCAACTGCAAATGGAAAAAACAGAAGAGCCGGCTCGACTTTCAGCTCCGCCACTAACTCAGTTTATGAATTCAGGCAAGTCACAACAGCTCTGCTCTTAAGTCCCCCTTTTTTAAGTGGAGATAGGGAAAGGAGAGTAGATTAGATGGCTTCTAAGATTTTCTTTGAGCTCTTCGTTTCATGAATTTTAAGTGTTAAAAGGGATCTTCCATTATAAACTCTTGTCTCTATTCAGAATCAGCCTAACCTTTGCATAGGTTAACAATATTATTGCTACACTCTGCCCACACACCCATCTGTCCTCCCATGTTTTTGTTCACTATTTCCTAACACATAAGTTCTACTCAGAACGATGTACTTACTCACTCCTATGTGCCTACAGTATATAGTTAGTGCTCAAGAAATACTGAATAGATGCATTAGAGTAGAAATGAATGTATAGGTTCTTATTTTCTGCCATCCACTAGGACTTGTTTCTGGCTTCCCGATCTTTTTTATGCTGTAACACAATGAGATATTTCTGCTGGTTGGCACAAATTAAACGCTCTTTGAATGCCAATTAATTAATTCTTACCCCTAGTAACTCATATAGAGTCAATACCACATAATTTAGACCTAATCTGTTTCACGTATATTTGTTTTATTTCTCCAAGTATATTATTTGTTTTATTTCTCGAAGTATATTATTAAGTCATTTGAAGACGTGAAAGAGTATGCCTTCTACTTCATTTATAATTCTTAGTGCAGCATTGACTGATTGATTGCTAAACTCCAGACAAGCTACTGTATTTTTAAAGGCCTTCAGGAGAGTACCCTATTCAAACTTAAACGTCCACAAGAAGCTCAGCCCCCTTGCTTTACTTTCAGAAGAGGCTGTAAGAAAGATGGTTATCACTCTTTGCATAATGTCTTTATAAAAACCCAAAGGCCTTTATTCAAATATTCTTCTTTCTCACCTTCTTTTCCCAGCTAAATAATCAGTTGCTCATAACTAGTTCATGAGACCTGATTCAGTTTTCAGTACTTTAAACAAAATAAAGGAACTTAACTATTATTAAAAAATAATAGCTATCAAATCTGGAGGACTCTAAAGGAGAATATATCCACAGTAAGCCTTCTAGAGTAGATAAAATTAAATTTCAGAGTAGATTATTAAGGTAATCAGCAGGGATGTTCAGCTAATCTTTTCCAAAGAAGAACAAAGTTATCATGAATAATGTAAATGTTTCCATTTTTCTAAAGAACTATTATCTTCCATCTTTTTTTTTTTCTCTGAAGTGTTTCTAGTAGATGTCAGCATCGCTAGCCCTCAAAGAGTATCAAGAGGTGAAAACTCACAACATGGAAAACCTCAGACAGGAAGCTTAACGTTAGTGTTGCATAAAAGATACCACAAACTTCTGACCTGGTTATCCTCCTCCTCCCCACAACTCCCCAAGAGCAAGCAGCATTAATCTGATGTATCTTGTGATGTTCAGAATGTGTTCGCAAACCAATTCTCATGTTATTATGGAGAATTCAGATCAGTAGCTTTTTGGTTCCAGCACTGTCTCAACCGGAGTATCATTTTCCCTTTAATAAATTCTCATAACTCCCACCGCTTACCCTTCCTGATTAATGTCTCTGAGATAAAGAGATTAAATTAAGGTGGGCATATACCTCCTTACCCAAACTGGGACACTTTTAAGAGTGAAAGAGGGCACGATTTAAAAATCACACAAGGACAACAGGCATAAACTGGGACTGTCACAGGCAAACCAGGACATACCATCACTTTAAGATTAAGCAAGGTAAGGAGATTTAGAAAGGACAGTGGTGTCATGATGTCTTTGGTCCTGGCAACTAGAAACTAGGTCAATGCTGCCATTGTTGTTTCATTTTTTTCCCACATTGCCTTCCACTTCTAATGATTAGCTCACTGATCTAGGAATCATAATACTTTTATTGGAAATCTGTAATTAGAATGTGGTGGAGTGAATTTTCTTTGCTTTGGTTTTCTTCTCTCCTTTTTTTTTTTTTTTTTTTTTTTTTTTTTTTTTTTTTTTTTTTTTTTTTACCATTTTTTTACCATTTTTTTCACACAGGGCAGCTGTTTTGTCGAGGGTGAGAATTGCAAAGGTTTTGCCGTAGGCTCTCTTGCATTAAGAATTGTTGCATCTGGCCACTTTTCAAGCAACCAGATGTGAAGTAAGTAATGCCCGTTTAGATTACAAATCTCATTTTAATATCTTTCAACAGAAACAACAATAGTCAATTTGTATATTTCAAGGCTTCCAAGAGGTGAGAGACATTCACCACACAGGAACCATACTATAAAATGCTAGAGAAAATAAGTATCCTATCAAAATATTTTAAATGGTCAAAACTGCTTATTGCAATGAAGGCAGTAAAATAAAGCTTGATTTGATGACTACAAGTAACACAGCAGCAAAACCTCAAATAATTCGATTCAGTAAATTCTGAGCTCTTAACCATAAGCCTTAGCTATTGAAATGATTATATTCTGGAATTACTACCAACTCTGACAAGGTCTGTAAACACCACCTAAGGCGACACATGCTTTGATGGTACCGGTGCTCACATATTATTTGCAGAGTATTCAGAGCTCTAATATAGACTAAAAATCATGTCAATAGTGAATTCCTAACAAGGTACAATTTCTACCAATCTGAAACTGCAAGTAAATGCATTTAAACTACCTTAAAAGAAAATTAACAGTAATTTCTATTACTTCCAATTTTGCAGTCTGGATTCATTATGATGGGTCTTATGACTCATCACAGTAGGCCAGTCTGAAGACAGTACATGCCATTTAAATCCATAGTCATAAGTAAAAGTAAGTATGGGAATAAACAAAATAAAGAATAAAAAATTAGAAATAAACTTAGAGCAAATAAAGATGTTAAAATGTATTGACCTAGATGGTAGGATAACAGAGATGAAAGTATATAATGTGAACAGCTGAAGTACATGTTGGTACATAAAGTGTCTACTAGAGCAATGCAGGACAGGGTGGTTTTGACCATAAAGTATAAAATAATCAGTAATATTTGTATAATCTTTTAGAGTTCACAGAGCACTTTTATATATATTATGTATTTCATCTTGAGAAGTAGGAATTATTCCCATTTTGTTGAAAACTGAGGAGGGTCACAGAAGCTATGTAACTTGGCCCAGATCATTCAACCAGGGAGTAAACGCTGAACTTAAAAAATTTTACCCAAGTCAGCCGGGCACGGTAGCTTCCACACCTGTAATCCCAACACTTCGGGAGGCCGAGGAGGCTGGATCACTTGAGGTCAGGAGTTTGAGACCAGCCTGCACAACAAGGCGAAAACCCATCTCTACCAAAAATATAAAAATTAGCCAGGTATGGTGGTGGGCACCTGTAATCCTGGCTACTTGGGAGACTGAGGCATGAGAACTGCTTGAACCCGGAAGACAGGTTGAAGTGAGCCGAAACCGCACCACTGCACTCCAGCCTGGGTGACAGAGCAAGACTCTGTCTCAAATAAAAAAAAAAAAAAGAAAGAAAGAAAGAAAAGAAAATTTAAACCAAGTTAACAAACCTTTTTTTAGTAAATTGGGTAAAAAAAAAACCCTGCTAATTAACAGACACTGTGGGAAATATTATACAAAGAACTATAAGCCTGCTCTTAAGGAACTTGTAATCTTCGGGGAGAAAGAAGTTGCAAAGAGGTGAAAAGTTAAGTAATGATATATGATTTGAATTAAGAATTGCAGCCAAGAATAGAAGAACTGTCACAAAGCAGTACCTGGTTAACTGCCAGATAAATGTAAAAAGGCCGAAGTTTCACAGGGACTCAAAAAAAAAAAAAAAAAACCGTCAAAATGGGATGGTTGGGGACAATGGCTTCATGGAAGACGGGGGCCTGTATGTGGATCCTAAGAGTATGGCCTTTTGAAAGACGGCGACCATGCAGCTAGGTTATTTCCTATCTGTGTCACTTAACAGAACCTCAGTGGTTAATGTCATATGAATAAAGACTGTTGTCGAACTGATGAAATGACTGACGACTGAATGAACGAGCACACAGAAAGGAAATGCGGAGCTTTCTAGGTGAGGTGGGGGGGCATGAGCATGATGGGGGAGCGTGAATATGAACCTATTACCATGTTTTACCGTAGCTCAGAATGTGGCTTAGCCATGGTTCCATAGCAAGATGGCACAGCTGAGGATCACTCGAGCCTGGGAAGTTGAGGTTGCAGTGAGCCACGATGGCACCACTGCACTCCAGCCTGAGCAACAGAGTGAGACTCTGTCTCAAAACAACAACAACAAAAACACAGGAATACAGGTCTCCTGACTCCCAGAGAGATACAGAGATGGAAAGAGAAAGAATGATGGCTATAAAATTAGATATACCCAAGCTAGAAGCCCTGCATCACCACATGCCAGTGGTGTTAACTTTGGGCAAAGCTATTTAACCTCTCTGTTTCCTCAGCTGTAGAAGAGGATTGTGGTGACAAATTTAAGAAATAATGTTCAAGAGAATAATGTAAAGCACTTAGAAGTGCTTGGCATACAGTAAGTTGAAATACTAGCTTCCTTCTCCCCAAACTATGTTTTAAAGAGTGTTTTTGTTTGTTTGTTTTAACAAGGTCCACTTTGGTATTGCTATCACTGGAAAGATCCCCTATGCAGTTGGCTCACGACTTCATTTACTCATATCTAATTTAGACATAACTTTTCAGATTTTTTATTTTTACAGACAGGATCTCACTCTGTCACCCAGGCTGGAGTACAGTGGTGTGAACATGGCTCACTGGAGTCTCGACCTCCTGGGCTCAGGCGATCCTCCCTCAGCCTCCCAAGTAGCTGGGACTACAGGTATGCATCCCACCATGCCCAGTCAATTTTTAAAATTTGTTGTAGAGATGAGGTCTCACCATGTTTCCCAGGCTAGTCTTGAACTCCTGGGCTCAAATGATCCTCCCTCCTTGGTCTCCCAAAGTCCTGGGACTATAGGCGTGAGCCACCATGCCTGGCCTTCGGATGCTTCTTTACTGTATACATGTCTACTTGCAATGGTAGTAGAATAATTTTGAAATCACTGCCCTATATATGGAATCAGTGATCAGTAATCAAAGACTATTTATTCGGATGACATTAATAATGCTGAGGAATGTACTGATATACCTAGGCCTCTGGTAGAATTACATAAAAATCCACATATTAAACAAAAACAAATGCCATGTAACTGTGATTAACTATTAAAAACCCTTAACACACTGAAAGTTGTCCCTCTACCTTAGAACAAATGGGCAAATGCTAAGGGAGAAAAGGCAGTTTAAAAGTTATTTATTTTTGGCCGGGTGCGGTGGCTCAAGCCTGTAATCCCAGCACTTTGGGAGGCCCAGACGTGCGGATCACGAGGTCAGGAGATCGAGACCACCCTGGCTAACACGGTGAAACCCCGTCTCTACTAAAAAATACAAAAAACTAGCTGGGCGACGTGGCGGGCGCCTGTAGTCCCAGCTACTCGGGAGGCTGAGGCAGGAGAAGGGCATGAACCCGGGAGGCGGAGCTTGCAGTGAGCTGAGATCCGGCCACTGCACTCCAGCCCGGGCGGCAGAGCGAAACCCCATCTCAAAAAGTTATTTATTTTAAAAGCAGCTTCCAGAGCACTTCCTGGGATAATCTTCAACATCTTCTATATCTACAGTATAATGTTATTTGCTATTCAAAAATTAAACTAAGATTCTAAAAGTTCTTGAATCATCAATTCAGGTCTATCTAAATTCAATTTAAATTTTATTTCACCCTATAATATTTACCAAGACAGAAAAATGGCTTAGTATGTTGAAGAAAGATTTTACACAGGCAGAAATGAAAAGGGCTTTTTGGTTGACCAGGTTAAGCAGAAATTTAAATTTAGTTTTGCCAAGAACAATGTATACATTGTACATTCCAGTTCCTCATCATTTCACATGACTAGATTCTGGCAAAGGAATTGGAAAAAATGCTTAATTTGACAATCATTAGTATATAACTATCTCAGCACATACAGTTTCAAACACTATGGATATATTAAGACCAAATTAATATCTCTGCTTCAGTCCTCTAGGCTGAACCTCGACATTATATAGAAGTATCTATTTGGTAACTCCATTGAAATATCTCATAGGCAACTGAAACTCAACAGGTTAAAAACTCCATTCATCCTCCATTCCCTAAAACTGGTCCTCCTCCAATGAGCCCTATCTTAGGGCTCCACCAGCGCTGCCACCAATATCCCAGCTGATCACTGCCAAAAACAGGGAGTCATAATTGATGGCCCAGACACCCGCATCAAACTAATCGCCATGTCCTTTTGATTCTACTTATTAAACATTTACATTCAGCCACATGCTTCAATCTCTTCCACTTATCAACTGGAATCCAAGGACACTCTGTTCTCTCACATGCACCTTTCCGTAGCTTCCTACCTGGCGTCCTATCTGCCATCCTCTCCTCTCCAATCAGTTCTGCATACTACAGCCAGTGTGATGCAAATCAGGTTATGTCACTGCCCTGTTTAAACTCTATCTTGACTTCTGATTGTCTTAAACCCTGAATAACCTAGTTCTTGCTTCTCTCTGAAGCCTCACTGGATTCCTTTTCTCCACTTAAATCAGTGACTAAACTAAGCTGTTTCCCCCATCAGAGCCTTCACATCTTATTTCTTCCATCTGTAACATGGTTCTTCTCACAACCCCTTAAGTTAACTCCAATTCACTCTTCAACTATCAGCATAAAAACCACCTCCCCAAACTCTCACAGAAGCTTAACTCATCCTATGCAACTGCTGTCATTCTACACAACTCATACCGCCATTTCTCTCCCTCACAGCACTCATCATTTTAGTTAATCATTGTTCTTCTTCTGCCTTCCCCACTACCTGTAGACTTAATGAAAACAGAATCATTGCAGGATCTCCACACTATACAAAGAACACTGAGTAAAGCTTCCAAAGATGAGTTTTAGTGTTGGTTTTAACTTGCTGTGTTATCTTGGGCAAGTCACTTCCATCTTACTAATGTAAGAAAACAGTCTTATTCCAGGAAAATGTTCTTGCATTGTGAAATCTGGGCTTTATAATGACATTTTAGATTATTGATATTAAAACAGATTATTTTAAAATTCTAAAACTCTCAGAGCCCAAGAATATATTTGTGGATCTCCAAGAATCTGTGGATCTCAGTTTAGAGAAGAGATGGTCTCTTCAAAGTCTAAAATTTCTCATCATTCTGAGAAAATGGATTTTATTTTCTGGAATACTTCACAGTGAATCATACGCTAAATGTGAGCTTGTTAAAATGAGATTTGGGAGAGAATACAAAGAATTCCACAGCATCAACACATCCAGAACAATTCTTTCAGTTGAAGAGAGACAGATTCTCAAGTGATTTTAGCAACAGCACAAAGAGCATTTGACCTTAATTCAATGTATGTGGCAATGGAAGGCTGACAGCATTTATCTGTGATCAAATGAAATCATCTTTTTGACTTTGTGGAGAAATATGGGAGAAAATCAATTTAAAAGTGAGACAAGAATAGAAAGGCAAAAGGCAAACAACCCAATTTAAAAATGGACAAAAGTCTTGAATAGACATTTATCCAACGAACACATATAAATGACCAATAAGCACATGAAAAGATGCTTAACATCAGTAGCCATTAGGAAAATGCAAATCAAAACCACAATGAGATAACACTTCACACCTAATAGGATAGCTATATATATATTTTTTTTTAAAAAAGGTGTTGTAGCGATTTAGAGACATTAGAACCCATATATATTGCTGGTGGGGATGCAGAATGGTGTGGTAGCTGTGAAAAGCAGTTTGGCAGTTGCTTAAAAAGCAAAACAGAATTACCATATGACCCAGCATTTCACTTCTGGGTATATACCTAAAAGAACTGAAAGTGGGTGACTAAAACAGATACTTGAACACCAATGTTTACTGCAGCATTATCTGCAATAGCAAAAGGCAAAAACAACCCAAGTATCCATCAATAGATGAACAGAGAAACACAATGTGGCATATCCATGCAATGGAATATTACTCAGCCATAAAAAAGAATGGCATTCTGATACATGCTACAACATGGATGCACCTTGAAGACACTCTGCTAAATGAAATAAGCCATATAAAAAAGGACAAATATTGTATGAGTCCACTTATATGAAATAATTGGAATATCCAAATTCACAGAGATAGAAAGTAGAACAGAGGTAACCAGGGCTGGGGAGTAGGTGATGTGGAGTTGTTGTTTAATGGGTATGGAGCTTCTGTTTGGGGGATGACAAAGCTTTAGAAATAGACAAGGGTGACAGTTGTACAACACCGTGAATGTAACCAATGCCC
Organism: Rhinopithecus bieti; assembly: GCF_001698545.2. Classification (NCBI taxonomy): domain Eukaryota; kingdom Metazoa; phylum Chordata; class Mammalia; order Primates; family Cercopithecidae; genus Rhinopithecus; species Rhinopithecus bieti. Next base: position 319,382 of record NW_016811785.1, read on the forward strand.
CTGAGCTGTACACTTAAGATGGTTAAAATGGTAAATTTTATGTTAAATATATTTTACCACAATAAAAAAATGAGAGAATGGGCAACTTATTTTTTACTAGTTGGACATCTAAAACTGCTAACCTTTTAATGAACTAATAGAGATATAAAATACACAAAATGGTTTTCATAGGAAAATTTGTTCTACAATCAAGAATCTCAAGAATTAGCAGTAATAAGTGTACAACTAATCATCTAGTCTACCTGCTCTTTTTAGAATTATAGCAGTCCCAAAACTGGTTTATACTTACCAAGCCATACAAACTTTAATTCTACAGCTCATGTTAATTATTAATCCTCCTTAGTCATCAATGGTAAAAGTCTCAAAGATAACTGATCAACAGTTGAACTACAAATCAAAATATTCTGTTTCCTATTATCCTTTTTATCCCCCTCTAGTGGAGGTGACAATGAGTGATTAAGTGACATCAGAATCAAGGAGAGAAAAGTGAGAGCACTATTACGCTATACAGTAGGTTCTAAGAACAAAACTTAATACTATTTATTCCCATTTTACCTTTCCAGTACACATATTTTGTAAGGAAAACAGAGCTTTTCAAGTGCCATGTAGATACTAAAGAAGCTTTCTTATTTGTTCAGTTTGATTGCTTTGTTTGTGATAACAAAGGACCCTCATAAATTTCAACTTGATGAGTGATGCTGACAGAAGCAAGTGCCATTCTTGGCTGAAAAATCCTGGAATTTTAACACCTTTTTTGTGATTGGAATATATTTTCTGAAGAACTTTCCTGAATCTAAGTCAACTGTCCTACAGAACAATTGTCACTCCTATTCCTTGCTCCTGGAGGAGGGGTTCTCCACTTCTTCAGACTCTGGGTCTGAGGCCTTTCTCAGCAGTGCCAAAACAGCATCTGCACCAGCTGCCTCGGTAGTTCTCTGCTGTGGTCTTCATTCTTTTTTGGTTTGGACTTCTCATTCTCTTCAAAAAACCTGCCAACTAGACTATGTCTCTAGTTTTTCTCAGGGTGCTTGGAATCAAACTGCTGAGTGGAAAAAGGCGACTACTCATAATAAAGATTCTGTTCTTTAGGCTTCTCTTTACTGGACTTCTTACCAAATGCCCAGAGGCCATGAGTTCAAATTATCTAAATATTTAAAAAATGCTTGTTTGAGACCTCATTTGCCAAGGTTCCACTTAGACTGCTAATTTATACACCGTCTGAAAACTCTTAAGTCCAGAAGATTGGAATCCGAGTGGTGACGCTGCCTGCGGTGAGGCCAACGGAACAGCTAAAATAAAACCTGCAGCAGAACAAAGGGGAAGAAGCAAACTGGGTACAAACATCCAGTCTCCTTCTCTTTTACCACCTGACTCTTCACTCTACCTCTGGTATTTTAAATTACAAGATAATCTCTTTCAAGGTAACTCCCAAATATAACATAGTAAATTAGTCATTCTTTTAAAATATACACTGATAATGCAGATTTTGAAAAAAAAATAGTTAAAATTGTTAAAATTGAACAAACCTTTAAAGGAGGAAAAAAAAAAAGCAATCAAAATCTTCTTTCAAGTTCACATTCTCACAGGATGGCTATGTCACTATCTTAATCAAAACCCAGGATATCTGTACAGCCTCCACTGAACACTCAATGTTTGAATACTTGGTTGTCATCTATGGCCGTACCACCCTGAACATGCCCGATCTTGTCTGAATACTTGGTTGGTCTTGATCAGTATTAGTTTCTACCCAAGAATCAAATAGTCATTTGTTAAAATCTCTTTTTTTAAATATCTCACATAAACAAATACTCTAAATCTCTACCTAGCGAAAGGAAAGATCAAGGATAATTTACAAACTTGAAGCTTGGTACTGAAAAAGAGACAAAGACATCTTTAAAAGTCTACTACTTGCACAATGTACAACTTTGGCCCTATTTCTTAATTTAAAAAAAGATGAAAACAGTGAGTGAATTCCAAAACAGCGCTATGTAAAACTGTTAATATTCTGGAAAGTAGCATAAAGTATATAAAAACATGTATTTGGACAAATGTTCTTGCAGTCAATTTTCTCATTTGAGAACATTAACCAGAGATGTATCTGTTGATTTTATTACAGCTGTAACTTTTCCACTGTATGAAGTATTAAAGTTAAAAGTTGGCTTGCTGTTTCAGTGGTCTGGAAAAAGTATATTGTGTATCACTGGACTGCTGTAAATTTAAATCCATTTCCTCCATTTCTCAGCTCATCTTGGCAGAATAATTCTAACTAAAATGCAATAACCTATCTTGTCATACTTCAGGGTTTTTACAACTCGATCTACTGTATTTGAGGGTAGCGGGTGGCGTAGAAAGAACTCATAAGGAAGTAAAGGGTATTATGGTGACATTTTGTAACCTTTAGCTAGCCAGAAGACAAGCGAAATCATGTGCTTAAGATAGGAAGCATTACTAAATTTGGGATGACTTCTTGTGGTTTTCTTTTTCTTACATCAGCATCACTAAATTTGTTCAGAAATAGATTTCTGTTTTCTAAATCATTTTCATCTACATTATAAAACATAACTTTTTTATAAATAAAATATTATTGGTAACATTTAAACTAATGAACGATGGAAAACTAGAATACTAATTTTTAAGTAACTACAAAACTTACTTTTGAAAATGCTATGATTTCCACTGTCACTCAATTCACAAGTTTAGTTCCCTTTTCACAAAACATCAACATAGCAACCAAATGAAAAACCAATTTAAGGGATACAAAAATAGACAATACAGACAAGTGACTGCCTTTTGCACAATTAATGTGTCCCTGAATTGTCATGGAAGAGATGGAGGAAAAAAAAAAATCAAAGAGGAGAAAAAAAAATGGGAAGAGCCTTTTTTTTTTTTTTTTTTGAGGCAGAGTCTTGCTCTGTCACCCAGGCTGGAGTGCAGTGGTGCAATCTCAGCTCATTGCAACCTCCACCTCCCGGGTACAAGCGATTCTCCTGCCTCAGCCTCCCGAGTATCTGGGATTACAGGTGCCCACCACCACGCTGGCTCATTTTTTGTATTTTTATTTATTTATTTATTTAGAGACAAAGTCTTGCTCTTGTTGCCTAGGCTAGAGTGCAATGGCGCGATCTTGGCTCACTGCAACCTCCGCCTCCTGCGTTCAAGCAATTCTCTCCTGCCTCAGCTGCCCAAGTAGCTGGGATTATAGGCGCCTGCCACCACACCTGGCTAATTTTTGTATTTTTAGTAGAGATGGGGTTTCACCATGTTGGCCAGGCTGGTCTTGAACTCCTGACCTCAGGTGATCTGCCCGCCTCAGCCTCCCAGTGTTGGGATCACAGATGTGAGCCACTGCGCCCAGCCGATTTTTTGTATTTTTCATAGAGATGGGGTCTCACCATATTGGCCAGGTTGGTCTTGAACTCCTGAGCTCAAGTGATCTGCCCACTCAGCCTCCCAAAGTGCTGGGATCACAGGCTTGAGCCATCACACTCGGCCACAAAGCCTCTTTATTGGTGGCATTTAATTTTGCAATTCAAACTTTCATTCATTTCATAAATATTCATTGGTAGTTGTTCTGTGTCAGGCACTGTCCTTGATGTTGAGGACACAGAAGAGAGCAGGATATCATCCTTGCTTTCAAGGGAATTTATAACTAGTCTAATCAGACATCTTAACAATTTTTAATAAGAGGAAAAAGGAATTCATTCAGAAATTCTGACTTGTAGACTTAAGTTCTAAAAGTTTCTTTGTACCTATGAAGATATTAGTTCTAATTTTAGTTATCTCAACACGTTCCTTTTATAAATAAAGCTATATGGTTGATGTATCTGTGAAAAGATCAAGGCTGCTCCATTCCAGAATGCTTAGAAAGTTAAGCACAGTATTATAGAACGGTCCTAAAAGATCAGTTCATCTCACCTAATTTAACCTGTCTAACATATGGGAAAACTGAGGCCTAAAGAGTGAAAGTATGGGAAAACTGAGGCCTGAAGAGGGAAAGTGACTTGATTAGGGTCGCTTAACTGCCATGTAGTCTTTGTTTTTTGAGATTTCTTCCAGGTAAAATATAACTTTCAAAGTATAGTCGTAACTAGTGCTGTTATACATCTATGCTTGCCTGACACCTTTCTCTTATCCCGCCCGTACAGCAGGCACATCAACCTCATTATCCTTCCTTCTAAACTTGGTGGGAGCAGTCTTTTTTCTCACATTGTCTGAGTCTTTTTAACGTCTATTCTTTTTTTTTTTTTCTTTTGAGACAGAGTTTTGCTCTGCTGCCCAGGCTGGAGTTCAGTGGCACGATCTCAGCTCATCACAACCTCTCCACCTCCTGGGTTCAAGAGTTTCTCCTGCCTCAGCCTCCTAAGTAGCTGGGATTGCAGGCGAGCACCACCACACATGGCTAATTTTTGCATTTTTAGTGGAAACGGGATTTCACCATGTTGGCCAAGCTGCTCTTGAACTCCTGACTTCAGGTGATCCGCCCGCCTTAGCCTCCCAAAGTGCTGGGATTACTGAATGTCTATTCTGAGACCTCTCCAACACCATTCCCACCTTCTCCACTGATAAGCACTCTTCCTTACTGTACTTGACTCAGCTGCCTCAGAAGAACTGTCCTACGCACTGCCCAAATTAGCAATGGTCTAGGGTCACTTCCTCCATTAATTACTATCTATTACCTTCTAAATACTGAAATATTCCTACCACTATGCTTTTATAATCTTAAACAAAGATCTTCGGCCGGGCGCGGTGGCTCAAGCCTGTAATCCCAGCACTTTGGGAGACCAAGGCGGGCCAATTACCTGAGGTCAGGAGCTCGAGACCAGCCTGGCCAACATGGGGAAACCGCATCTCTACTAAAAATACAAAAATTAGCTGGGCGTGGTGGCGCGTGCCTGTAATCCCAGCTACTCAAGGGTCTGAGGCACGGAGAATGGCGGGAACCACGGGAGGCGGGAGCTTGCATGAGCCGAGATTCGCGCCACTGCCATCCAGTCTGGGCGACAGAGCGAGACTCGCTCAAAAAAAAAAACAACAAAAAAAAGAATCTTCTCCTTTGAACATTTCTAATGGCCCTTAAACTCTTTTTTTTTTTTTTTTCATTCTTCTTGACCTTTCATTGCCATTTTGCAGCATTTCAATTAAAAGAATACGTGGGCTTGGGGATTAGACAGATCTCAATTTAAATCCAGATTCACCTTGCACCAGCAGCATGACATTCAGGCAAGTTATTTAACCACAATAAACTTATTTAATTCACCTGTCAAATAGGGACAATGATAATTCCTACTTTACATGGTACTGTGAGAATGAAGTAAGATTATACAGGTAAAGTTATTGCCACAAGGCTGGGTATACAGAAGTACTAAGCGTTGTCTTCCTTTTCTTAAAAGTCCCCTCCTTTGGCATGGCTCTCTCCACACGCTCATCTTCCTCTTTTAAACTCCACCTTTGTGTTGTTTCTTAAGACCTCAGCTTTCAAAACATTCTTCCATCAATGTTAATGACACCAAATCAAAGAGTCTGATTCTAAAATCTGAACCGAGGTCTCATCACCTAACTTCACATCTTCATCAAATCCAAAATCAAGCTAATTTTCTTCCTCCTGAAACAGAGTCTCTCTTCTCAATTTTTTTTTTTTTTTTTTGAGGCAGAGTCTTGCTCTGTCGCCCAGGCTGGAGTGCAGTGGCCAGATCTCAGCTCACTGCAAGCTCCGCCTCCCGGGTTCCCGCCATTCTCCTGCCTCAGCCTCCCAAGTAGCTGGGACTACAGGCGCCCGCCACCTCGCCCAGCTAGTTTTTTGTATTTTAGTAGAGACGGGGTTTCACCGTGTTCGCCAGGATGGTCTCGATCTCCTGACCTTGTGATCCGCCCGTCTCGGCCTCCCAAAGTGCTGGGATTACAGGCTTGAGCCACCGCGCCCGGCCTCTCTTCTCAATTTCTTTTAATACCTCCATCTCTCTATTTATCAGCCAAAAATTCATTTTTCACTTTTTTCATCCTCTGTTTTTTATTCAGTCATCGAATCATATAAGCTATCAAAATCTCTCTTTTAGCTGGGCACAGTGACTCACACCCATAATCTCAACACTTTGGGAGGCTGAAGGGGGAGGATAGCTTGAGCTCAGGAGTTCAAGACCAGGCTGGCCAACATAGCGAGATTCCACCTCTACAAAAAAAAAAAAAAAAATACAAAAATTAGCTAGGCACGGTGTTGTACGCCCGTAGTCCCAGCCACTTGGGAGGCTGAGGCAGGAGGATCAGTCCAGCCTGGGAGGTTGAGATTGCAGTGAGCCAAGATGGTACCACTGCACTCCAGCCTGAGCAACAGAGTGAGACCCTGTCTAAAAACAAAACAAAACAAAACAAAAAAAGAAACCAACTCTCTTTCACTTGTGCCTTCCAAACACAGCTTTTGTCACATCACTTCCCTACCCTCAAATCTTCAAGATCCCCAATACCTCTCAGACCAAGTCCAAATTCCTCAATCTTTGATATCTTTTGATAGCATGAAATTCTTTCCTTGTGAAGCTCCTCATGTTTAAAATTTCCAGCTTCTTCCTTCTCATGTATCCACATCCTTACTTAAGGGTTCAGCTCAGTGCAACCATCTCATGAAGCAACCACTGACCATTCCAGTTCTGCATGTGTATCTTCTTCTCTGAACTTCTGCTGCATGCTTTTCCTCAATCAGATATTGCCTGGCTCTATTATTTAATTTTTTCAGTTGTAGGTACTGTCTTTGAAACAAGACCATGAGCAAAGAATATGTCACAATTCTATTTTGTCTAAAACAGTGCTGCATACATAAAGGTAGTGCAATAACTACTTGTTTAATAAATAATACATACAAGTAGGAACCAAAAAATTTAAATGCCAATAACTAGTCTAGTCTTTCATGTGACTTAGAAGCCATGCTTCAAATTCTAAAGAAAGCTTAAAAGCCCTAACCAGTCTGTGAACTGAATATCCCTCATCCCTAAATTAAAAGTAGCTAGCAAAGTGATCTATGTATTTTTATGGATTCATTTTGAATATCTGCAACAAAAAAGTCTATGCAAAGATTAAATCTACAAAATTGTAAATGCATCTCTCTCATGGAAATTCTTTTCTAAATTCAATTCTATAGCATGCTTTGCATCACATGTTGATAAATTTAAAAATAATATTTAGTCAAGGCTGCTAATACTACTAAGATTAATTAGTAGAAATAAATGCATATCTGAAAGTGTTCCATGACACTGCAATTTTATTACTTGCACAATATTTGCTAGGAATTGTGTTAAGCACTAGGGATCCCTGAACATGGTCTCTGTTCTCAAGAAATACACTATAAAAAATATTGAATCAACGACAGTATGAAAATCAATCCATCCCAGTCATAAACTCAGTGCTGTGAGAGGACACTGAGCAGCCTGGTGTGTCTGACCCATAAGATTTGTGGGAGCAGGTGGAGGCGATGACATCGAAGAGGTAGGCTGGGCCAACCACAAAGTCTCTAATGCTGTCTGAAAGGGGATGAAATATAACTATGGACTGGAGGATGATGGAAACAATGGATTGCTGGGTCACAGAGATAATCTGCAATAACCCAAATGAGGAATAAGGAAAATCTGAACTAAAACAATAATCAATGGAAATAAAATGGTTAGAAAAATTTATAGTAGCAGTGATCAGTAGGTTCCTATACAGAAAGATTTTGTGTCTCCCTCTACCTCCACCCTGCAGCATTTGGCACCTGGGGGCAGAAGTGTACCAAAAAAAATGAATTATTCTTAGACTCTCATTTGCTGTTTCTATTACTTTTATTCCAAAGCCTGATGCATAAATTAGTTACCCCATATATATTAAGAACATTCATTAGTGAGACTTTTTGTAACTTCCATGTAACACTTAGACGGAAGCAAGACACTCAACCACATGCCAGCCACCACTCATCCCAGTCCAGCTGATCTTCAGAAGATGATGAACTTAAAGGAAGTGAGTCCATGCTGTCGGACACAGAGGCCATATAAATGAGTGACTGCTGCCATTAAGCACAAAGTCAGCTTTTCCTGGTAAATATGTGGTAGAGTACTGACATGGGCCTCTAACATCTCATACTTTTCATGTTGGTGTATAACATAAAAGAGAAAACTGAACTAATTAACACAATGAAGGAGCTTAATGTTTTCCCAAACAAAATATTAAAAAGATATTGAATCATTGCAGAGATTCTTTGAACTCACATCACATAGATAAGCATTTAAAAAACAATTTAGTCTTCTCTTCTCTTTTCTTTTTTTCTTTGACAAGGTCTCACTGTGACCCTCAGGCTGGAGTGCAGTGGTGCAATCATGGCTCACTGCAGCCTTGACCTCCCAGCTCAAGTGATCCTCCTGCTTCAGCCACCTGAGTAGCTGGGATTACTGGCGGGTGCCAACATGTTTGGCTACTGTTTTTTATTTTAATTTTTGCAGAGACAGGGTCTCACTATGTTGCTTATGCTGGTCTCCAACTCTTGGCCTCAAGCCATCCTCCCCCCGGGTATCCCAAACTGCTGGGATTACAGGTGTGACCCACCCACTGTGCCTGGCCTATATTTCTTATCGTAATAAGAGTTATTGTGGGGTCTGAAACAGAAATAAATAAATGCAGAAATATCTAAGTAATTTCAACAAATGACTCATGCTACAGATCAGTTTCTAGCAGGCAGAGCACCCAACTATGTTCCTATAAATCTTAAATTAATGAAAACACATTATTACCAGCAAGGAAATAAATACCAGTATCTACTGGTATTTATTTAGACAATACCAAAAGACAAACACCACATTCTGCTCAGCTTTAATTTGTAGCAAGAAAGCAGGGACTAAGGAATAATGACGCACATTCCTCTAGCAATATATACATGCATACATACATACATATATATACACACACACACATGCATATATACATAAATGTCCAAGATGCATTTCTAACAACGCATCCTCAAAAAAGGTTAGTTCGTGCTAGGAAACAGTCAATCCTTACTGCAAAATGTAATACCTCTGTATGCAGCATAAGGGAGCAGTCTCCATTTACACTCCATCCCTTAAAGAATTACTTAGATTTGACTAGTGCATGGGGCACTGATTAACATGTACTGGTGACTGTTAGCTTGAGTAAGTTACTTGACCTCTTTCTATTTTGATTTATTCATTTGGAAAAGATAAAAAAAGTGAAGGCAATTATTACAGTAATACCATAAATATATGCTCTAAATTATTTCTAAGCCCTTTATATATTTGATCTTACTTGATCCTTAACATAAACATCTCTTACTTAACAGGTAAGGAAACTTAAAAGACGGCCAAAGAACAGAAGAAGAAAGACAGTAACTAAGTGGCCTGGCTCCCAAAGCAGTGAATTTCCCTGGAACGACATTGTTAAGATTCTTTCAAAGTATAACTAAAAGGTCAGCATCAGTAAAAATAAATAAATAAATAAATAAAAGTAAAAATTGAGTATTAAACATCTCTATAGTAATAGAAAATTACTATTGTATGTAATTATCACAATACTTCATGAGTAATATACTTTGTATTTCCAGTGAAAGTGACAAGGAAGATTTTGTGGTTTATTAGTCATGTCAGATTTCTCTAGGTATGCATAAAAGATTGCTTAAAAAATTAGGTCTTGTCAATTGTATTTATACTTTAGTGGTTACCTCTGTATATTAAAGTACTTCAATTTTACGACATTATCTGGAAGAAGTTCAGTAACAGATTTTTAATACTCCACTCCTACAAAATGATTGTAAAGCTCCATGGGAATTTAGATTTGCACAAGTTATTAGGATATGACCTTTCCCTTAGATTTCTTATTTTAGGATCAACTTAACATGGTATTTCCCCAGTGGGAGCTGCTGTACTTCCTTCACAGATAAGAAAAATAGCAATCACAAATTATACTGAGCAAACTTAGGGAAACATACATTTCTGTGATGCAGACAAAACTGAAATCTTAAAAGGAGAACACACTATGTATTCCTTGGGCTTGGGAGGAAAGCCATGTGGCTTGTTAACAAAAGAAAACAAAAGTCATGCCATTATGGTATTTCCCTGAAATTTATACCTGATTGTTTCTTGTCCCAGCCACCAAGTCTTATGACTTTTAAAGATTATTAAAGATGTTTACGTCACTAAATTTCCTACGTCCTGTCTAGTGGGAGTATAAAAGGTTAAAAATATCTAACTTTTAATAATTTAAATTATTTCAGATCACAGGATCTGGACTGAAGAACAAGAAGTCACAAGTTTAAAGGAAAAAAAAACTAGAACAGTATGAAAGAAAACACAGTTGCTTTCCTTTTGCCCCATGGAACTAGCTTCCAATTACTGAGTACTTACTATGTAACACTGTATATGTATGATTTGTGATACATAAGTTATTGGAGGCACCCAAAGAACCAAGCATGCCATAAGTCAGACTGTAGCGCTCATAGTTGGCTTTATTTATTTGAGGCAAAGAAAACTGGGGAAGGAGACACTGAACCCCCAAACAGAAAGCTGAGAATAAACAGGAGAGAATTTCACCCATAATCTTTTTCCTATTCATTATAATGCATTGTAAACATATAGTTTTGTATCTTAAAATTCTTATATTTTATTCTAAAATTTGTTTCCCAAATATGCAAACCACAAATTTAAAACACTTGGTTTTAAATAAGTATTTTTTAAAAACTGAACTGAACTTATCTCTGTGAAAATCCTACCTTGTCAAATCTGCATTTTCAAAAGCAATCATTTCTTCCTAATAACTAGCAACTGAGACTTACAGGCCTTAAGGGACCCCCAGCACAGTCTTTACATTTTATTTAAATCTGACATAGCCTCAGGAAATAATCTGTAACTTCTTTGCTATTAAGCTGGGTTTAAAAAAAAAAAAACACCATTTGGGAGGCCAAGGCAGGAGGATTGCTTGAGGTCAGACGTTTGAGACCAGTCTGAGCAACATAGCAAGGCCTCATCTCTGAAAATAATTTAGCAATTAGCCAGGTGTGGTAGTGTGTGCCTGTAGTCCCAGCTACTCGGGTGGCTGAGGCAAGAGGGTCACTTGAGTCCAGGAATTTGAAGTTGCAGTGAGCTATGATCGCACCACTGCACTGCAGCCTGAGCAACAGAGGAAGGCCCTGCCTCTAAAGAATAAAAATAAAAATAAACTGCTCACATTGTTCTAATCTCTAAACAACTATTGAAGCTCTTCACTCTCCAGCCTCCTACCACTATCATACATATAAAGCCTTAAGTAAATGATAATTCATTTAAATTAACAGAAATCATTTAAATGTACTTCCAAAATATATTTATGCTTTGTATGTTTTGTTCCTTTGCTATTAATATATCCTCCAAGCAATTTGACATGTCATAAAATTAATAATGCAAGAGTAAGGTAATTAATTGCTCAAACACTTTAACACAGAAATTCCTCTCTTGGCAATTTATCTGAAGAAAAATTTTTTTTAATTGAGTGAAATATGTATATAAAGATATTCATGGTATGTAATGGTATAAGAATAAAACATAATTATACAATAATTAAAAAACCAGAAGCCACCTAAAAACCTGCTTAGTAAATTATGTGCTATCACTAAGATTATTGCCATTATGAAAAATCTGAAAGCCAGATAGAAATGAAAAATTTATAGGACATAACAGTGAAAGAGGCTGAGGGCCAAGTGACAAATATACAGCAACTGTCAGTAAATAAAAAGTATACACATGTGAACAAAACTGGAAAAAACTACAGAAGAATAGTTTTTTCGTGTGGTTGTGATCTTTTTATTTTAAAAAATATTTCACAGCTTTCTAGTAATAAAAATGAAAAGAAATGAACAAAAATGAAACAAGCCCAAAGGCCAAAATTCAAAAGCAAAAGTAATTTGTCTTCGTTCCTAATCACATTTCCACCCGCCTTAAAGGTTGGGGCAGTAAGCATTGCTTATGTTTCAACAATCAAGCCCTGAATTCATAGCAAGGGCATAGCTAGGCAGAGAGTTTATTTACAGAGGGCAGGACTGAACTTTGCATGTGAGCACATACAGAAAATGATAAAGATCGTTGTGTCCTATTAGTAATTTACAGAATTGTGATTTGCTCCACCCAGTACATCTATAATTGAATTCCTCAGTCATAAAATCATTGAGACCAAACAAGTTCAGATATCTTTTATCTAAACCCTTTTTCTCCCTCACCATCAGTTAACATATTTCTTATGGGGCTTTTCTTCTTTTTATAGATTCATTTGTCTTAGTTATAAATTAACCCCACAAGCAACTCTCCCAGCCACCCAGCTCTACTGTTTCCTGTGTACCAGATTTTTTTTAACCTCACAATTTATGGTATACAGGCCATTTAAACTGCCAGTTGGTAAATGATGTCCAGGAACCATCTTTAGATTTTTTTTTAAAAAAAAGGTTCCTAAGGATTAATGGTCCTCTAAGCAGAGATTCTCCTTAGAACCAGACACCCTGGCAAAGAAGTGTATACAACTGCTGAAGACTTGTTACTTCTTTTTTAGTTTTTAAAACTGTAATAAAATATACACAATATAAAATTTACCATTTTAACCATTTTAAGTGTGCATTTAATGGCATTAAGTACATTCATAATGTTGTGTAACCATTCTCCAAGATGTTTTCATCTTGCAAAACTGAAACTGTCCCCATTAAACACTAACTCCCCATTCCCTTCCTATGCCCCAGCCCGCGGTAAGCACCATTCTACTTTCTATTTCTATGAAATTTGACTAATTTAGGTGCAACTTCTGTTATTTCCTGTTTCACCTAAAAAATGTGAACTAGTGTAGTTTGCTAAATTAGTTGAACATACACAAGAGTTACCAGCAAAAAAATTCAGGTTCGAATTCCAAATACTTCACATTTCATTTTTCATGCCAAAATGCTTGAATTTAGACCGTTCATTTTCAGATGCCAAAGTACATACCTGCTCCTAAGTTTGTTTTTTAAGAGTCTGCTCTTTTGATTTTTTTTTCTTTTCTGAGACGGAGTTTCACTCTTATTGCTCACGCTGGAGTGCAATGGCACGATCTCGGCTCACTGCAACCCCTGCCTCCCAGGTTCAAGGGATTCTCCTGCCTCAGCCTCCCTATTTAGCTGGGATTACAGGCATGTGCCACCACGCCCGGCTAATTTTGTATTTTTAGTAGGGACGGGGTTTCTCCATGTGGGTCAGGCTGGTCTCAAACTCCCAACCTCAGGTAATCCGCCCACCTTGGCCTCCCAAAGTGCTGGGATTATAGGCATGAGCCACCGCACCCGGCCCTGCTCTTTTGATTTTAAAAGGCTTTATGCTTTTCTAAAATTAAACTTATTTTCTAGACAATTGAACGCTGTCATTGATTTCCTTTAAGAATGAAAGTTCCCTTAGGACCACTTGTATTCACTGAATTCCCAGACATTTTGCCTAGAAACAATATGGTCTTCTTCTCTCCTCTCCGCATTCAAATAAATATAAGACAACGAGTTCTAAATTCTTGTTCAAATCCTGTCTTGGGTAATGATGATTGGGTGGATCAAGAGATTTTTTTCAAAGTATTTCATGAAATACTTTGACAGTTCTGGTGTGAACTTTCAAATCAGACCCTCACTGTCACCAACTAAAAACACTGCTAAGATATGGTTCCAGAGGAGGCAGAGCTTTGTGGAGTTATTCCCACTCACAGGTTTCTAGAGAGCTGCAACTGGAAGCAACTGGCTAAAGTATTCAGTACACGAAACAGAGACCAGACTTGTAGAGGTAGAGATGGGAGTGTGTATGAGAAGGATTAGAAAACAGCTCAAGAAATAGTCACGATGAAAAGAATGCCTCTGCCTTACACTGTTCTAAGATTTGCAAATGCAGAATATTAACTCTACAAATTAGCCAAAATCTAATGAGAATGATTATTTAGTGACTCCACTGTGACCTGTAAAAAACTTCTTAACTTGAAATAATCTGAGGCTTACAGAAAGGTTGCAAAGATAGTAGAGGGAGTTCCTATGTACCCTTTAGCCAGCTTCCCCTTCCAGCTACCACAGTGCAGTCTCAGTACAATTATCAATGTTGATACACTGAAGCCAAGATACAGCATCCACCTGAGTTCCAGCAACAGATGAACGGATAAAGAAAATGTGGTACACATACACAATGGAATACCATTCAGCCATAAAACAGAATGAAATCCTGTCATTTATGACAACATGGATGAGCCTGGTGGTTATTAGGTTAAATGAAGTAAGCCAGACAGATACCACATGCTCTTACTCATATGTGGAAGTTTAAAAAGTTCATCTCATAGAAGTAGACAGTAGAATAGTTGCTACTAGAGGCTGGGAAGGGCTGGGGATAGCCAGAGATTGGTTACCAGATACAAAATTACAATTAGATACAAGGAACAGTTCTAATGTTCTATAGAACCGTGGGGTGAATATAATTAATAACAACCTATTATAAATTTTCCAGTAGCTAGAAGAGCAGATTTTGAATGTTCCCAACACAAAAAAATTATAAGTGTTTGAGGTGATGGATATGCTACTTACCCTGATTTGATCATTACACATTGTACGCATGTATTGAAATACCACACTGTACCACATAAATATGTACAATTATGTGTTAATCAAAAATAATAATAAAAGCAAAAAAAAAGACCTAATAAATTGAGAATGGCACAATCCTATAACTATTTGGATTTCACTAGTTTTCCTACTAATGTCCTGTTTCAGCTCTAGGATCCAGTCCAGGATCCCACATTGCATTTAGTTGTTATGCAATATTCTCCTCCAAATCTGTGGTGGTTCCTTAGTAAAGCTGTCTTTTATGCCTCTGATATTGTTGAACGGAGAGGGTCAGATATTTTGAAGAATGTGTCTGTATTTAAGTTAAAGCTTTCTCACAGTCAAATGAGATTAAGGATGTTTGGGAAGAATACGAAAGGCATGATGTGTCCCTTTCAGGACACTCTATCAGGGGCACATGTGCTCACTATGTCTTATTATCCTTGCTACTGACCTTGATCATGTGGTTAAGGTGGTGTCTATCAGGATTGTCCACTGTAAAGTTACTATTTTTCCTTTTGTAATTAATAAGTGGGGGCAGATACTTTGAGGTTATGCAAATATCTGTTTCACCTTAAACTTTCACTCAATTATTTTATTTTATTTTATTTTATTTATTTATTTTTTGAGAGGGAGTCTTGCTCTGTTGCCCAGGCTGGAATGCAGTAGTATGATCTTGGCTCACTGCAACCTCCACCTCTTGAGTTCAAGTGATTCTCATGCCTCAGCTTCCCAAGTAGCTGGGATTATGGGCACCTGCCATCACACCCAGCTAATTTTTGTATTTTTAGTAGAGCTGGGGTTTCACCATGTTGACCAGTCTGGTCTCAAAGTCCTGACCTCAAGTGATCCGCTCACCTCAGCATCCCAAAGTGCTGGGATTACAGGCGTGAGCTACCATGGCTGGCCCACTTACTAATTTTAGTATTTATCAGTGGAAGTTGCATGCAGCAATTATTGCTGTGAGTTTGTGACAACAATTTTCTATTTCCCCCATTCCTTTTACATTAATTAAAGTTTTCTACAAGGAAGAGTTCTTCTCTCCCCATTTATTTACTTACTCGGTTATTTATTTATATCAATCTGGACTCGTGTATATATTTTATCTATAAATAAGATTATAATTCGATATTATACATAGTTATTTTATTGATGAAATTGTTCCAGCTTTGGCCACTGGGAGCTCTTTCAGGTTGACTTTTCTGAGCATATCCTTACTTTCTGGCCCCACAACATCCTCCAGGCTCAGCTTGTATTTTCCCTGCCCCAGCCTTAGAATTAACCACTTCTCCAAAGAGCTCTGGTTTCCTTTAAGGAAAATGGTATAGATTGAGTATCTCTTAACCAAAATGTTTGGGACCAGAAATATCTTGGATTTTGAAATTTTTTGGATTTTGGAATATTTGCTTAACACTTACTTGTTGAGCATCCCAAATCCAAAAATCCAAAATCCAAAATACTCCAAAGATTGTTTTCTTTGAGCATCACCTATATGCCCAAAAAGTTGGGAATCTGGAAGCATTTTGAATTTCAGATTTTCAGATTTGGGATGCTCAGCCTGTATTTGGAAACCACGATCTAGTTTGCTACTGGGGAGTCCCTGCTTTAGGTCCTCTTAGCAGACAGAGTTAGCAAACATATGTATGTATAGTAACCCACATATATACACATCTCTATATTAATTTCTGTATCTATCTGATGACTCTTTATTCAATATTGCTCGTTGTGGATTTCATTTATTTGCAGATTTTAGGAAAATGAGCTATTCTGTGATAGCTCATGATTTACCAAAATCAATAGTCCTAAAACTACATAAAACCTTAAAGTGGTACGTCTCCTTTTCCTTCCCAAAAAAGTTGGGGACTAAGAATTGCCTTAGAACCCTATAGTTAGGCCTCAGAAAGATAAATTATCCATGGTGGATATCCCAAAACTTTGGGAGCCCCTGGAGCCTCTGAAATCCTATCCCAATCTAGTGAGTTCCAGGAAGGAAGTAGTTTTAACATCGGGTATCAGCTATAACTTTAGCAATTCTTCCTCCTAGAATGGAGCACATCTGGCTAACACGAAGCTACTTTCTCCTTTGTGACCACAGATTATGACTGCATGGCCAATAGGGAACCAGGCAAGAAATCTTAATTTTTATCTCAATTTAATTAAAAGTATCATAAGAATCTAAAATCACGTGATTATTACTTAAGTAGAAAAATAAGATGAACGTAAAAGACTTTAATTAGAGATTCATTTTTAAGGATTTGAGTTATTTCTCAACTTCTAGGTCATTTTCCTATCCTACCTTTGTTTCGTGTTAGACAAATATGTTACACTGCATAGTCCAACTGACTGGAAAATTATATAGCAGAAAGTATTATAACAGTCAAAAATAACTCTCTAGGAAATTTTACAATAAAATACTATGTATCATTTGCATACTCTTTAAAAGGGATACTTTTCAATACAAATGCAGTATAAATTCTGATTTTACTTACTGTTAAAGGCTGACTCTTGTTTGAGAAAATGGCCTTCTTGCTGTATATCTGTGGTTTAGTGTTAGCTTCTTTCAAATCTGAACAATTAAAAAGAAACAAGATTTTCAATACACACATATTCAAAATGTGTACACATGTACACAGCCTAGGCTGCCAAAACGCACATGCCCAAATAAATTTACCTTCTCTACTAGATTTCAATCTGAATGTTTGCTTTCCCTGAGCCTACAATGCTTCATATTCTCTAGAAGTAACAGACCACAAAATGTTTCATCATAAATCATGCAGGGCGGGAGAATCTTTTAAAAATTATTTCATAAAAGAAACATGTATTAGATTCACTTCACCTACTTTCCTATTTCCATCACTAACATGAATGAAGCCCCTTTCCATCTTTTATGTCACATGAATGATGATACCTCTATTACTGTGCAGACTTAAGAAAAACTAGACCTTAAAAGGATTAATAACCTTGAAAGTTAATGTTTGATAAGTTATACATTGCAAAAACAATCCTTAATAAAATATAACTTCATTCTAGATGACACATGGTTAGTAAGCCTAAGGTGACAATACAGTCTTGTACCACAACCACTTAGGCAAGGCAAATGTAGCACACCCCTTGCGAAGCAGACTTTTCAGAGGATGAACCAGAGAGCAGATCATCTAAGTAAATGGTCCTAGGGTCTTAGGATTCACAACCTTATCTCTTATGAAAGGCTCAAGGATCCTAGAATAGCTGTGTTTTCCATCAAGACAAAACAGCATCTAATGCCAAAAGCCTTATCATCAGGGCTTGAATAGCGCCAACATCGAGACCTGACATTCTACACAGTCTAACCTACATGAAACTCTACAGTGTTTTCTCTTTTAAATCTGTACCTTTTAATTTATATTTTTATAATCTTAAACTTTAAATTTATATAATTTTAATTTATAATTGACAAAAGCTATTTTATTACTTAACACTTGGCATAAACGTAGTAGACTATGAAGATAAAATTTTTCCCATTTTGTTAACTCTAGTAGGAAATAATATAAATTATAGCCAACGTATTTTGCCTGTTTGTTTATTTCTCTGGCATTGTTTAGTACTTCTATTTGAAAAATAAAGAAAATCTTTTCACTTTAGAAGGCTGAAGCAGGCAGATTGCCTGAGCCCAGGAGTTCGAGACCAGCCTGAGCACTACAGCGAAATCCTGTCTGTACAAAAATAGAAAAATTAGCTGGGCATGGTGGCGTGTGCCTGTAGTCCCAGCTACTCAAGAGGCTGAGGCAGGAGGAACTCTTGAGTCCTGGAGTTCAAGGCTGCAGTAAGCTATGATCACACCACTGGACTCCAGACTAGGCAACAGAGTGAGACCCTGTCTCAAAATAAAAAAGACAACTTTTAATACAGACTCAATATCAAAAATAAAGCAACAATTTTCTTTCCAGAACGGGACATGTTCTTCTTTAGAAAGAGCTTATGTGTCAGTGTGTTATGCCCGCATGTTTTATGTTTTCTGGCTGTGACTGCTGACCGGTATCATGGCAATTTACATAAACACACTCTAATTTGTTAGCCAGAAATGAAAGATGCACCCACAGCAAAACCGCTCATTACACACAACACGCAGAACACATGAGAGATGAGAAACAACTTTATCTATGACGGATTACCACTTGGGGTTTTTTCGTTTTTTTGCATTCTTTTTTTACATTTAAGGCAACTATTAAAAAGGGCTCAAATATGTGAAAACAAAAGGAAAGAATTTTAATCTAAAAAACTGAACAAAATCTGTATGTAAAAATTAAAGAATGTTGATTCCAGGTTAAGATCAAGTTGTACCAGCTTTCCTTGATACTTGTGCCAATTTTCCTTTGAAATACATATGTATTGCTTCAGAAGTAGATGGGCAAAAAGTAAAGACTTCTAGAAACTGGTATCTATTCCTAGTGTGTAGCTCCAAGTGTTGACTCAAACAGAGAACTTGGCTGGTTCTCACTACTGTCAGAGTTAGACAGATTTAGGTAACCTTTCCCCAGACCCCCTCCTGCTACTAGTCCTCCTCCTTCTGAACCCATTCAGAATTGCGCTGTATCTTAGAAGGAATCGTCACCAGACATGAAATACAGTAGGGCAGAGACAAGATCCATTCTGTGGGGGAGTAGACACCAAGGACTGCAGTTCTTTCACCTCTGCCATCTGGTCAATTAACTCAAGACTGGTTTATATTCATTTGATTATAAACACCCTACCCATCATCTCTAGAAGCCAAAGAACTGGGCTTCACTGAAGACAGCAGACAATTGCCTCACACTTCAACACAGCCCACGTTAGATACGGGCTGCTCATCTCTACTCACACAATGGTTTTACATCTGGGATGGGATTTTTACCAGAACCTAAGTAAATAATAAGGCAGGTCAAGGGTAGTTTACTCAGACTAACTTGTCAGAAATAAAATAAATGGTGAAGCTGACTTAAGTTATAGAAAAATATTTAACAATGGAAATAATTGAAAACTTACCAAAGAATTACTTCCCCCCAAAGCTATTAGTTTTATAGGTGATTTTTTAAAGCTTTCAAGAGATAATTTTCCTACATAAGCTGTTTCTGAGTAGGAAAAAATATAGTGACATAATTAACTTTTCTGGAATATCATAACACTGATATTAAAACCTGACAACAGGCCGGGCGTGGTGGCTCAAGCCTGTAATCCCAGCACTTTGGGAGGCCGAGACGGGCGGATCACGAGGTCAGGAGATCGAGACCATCCTGGCTAACACGGTGAAACCCCGTCTCTACTAAAAAAAATACAAAAAACGAGCGGGGCGAGGTGGCGGGCGCCTGTAGTCCCAGCTACTCGGGAGGCTGAGGCCGGAGAATGGCGTAAACCCGGGAGGCGGAGCTTGCAGTGAGCTGAGATCCGGCCACTGCACTCCAGCCTGGGCGATAGAGCTAGACTCCATCTAAAAAAAAAAAAAAAACAAAAACCTGACAACAGAGAAAGACAGCAGTCCCACTTATCAATATTGATTTTAAATAATAAATAAAATGCTAACTAATAAAATTAAATCTCTATTAAAATAATGGAACCACCCTTATCAAGTTAATTTATCTCAGAAAGGCAAAGATTTGCCGGGCGCGGTGGGCTCAAGCCTGTTAATCCCAGCACTTGGGAGGCCGAGACGGCAGATCCAGAGGTCAGGAGATCGAGACCATCCTGGCTAACCGGTGAAACCCCGTCTCTTTACTCAACAATACAAAAAGCTAGCCGGGCGGGTGGGGCGTCTGTAGACCCCAGCTACTCGGGAGGCTGAGGCAGGAGAATGGCTAAACCGGGAGGCGGAGCTTGCAGTGAGCTGAGATCCCACCTGCCTCCAGCGGTGACAGAGCTGACTCCGTCTCAAAAAAAAAAAAAAAAGAAAGAAAGGCAAAGATTTAATATTTGAAAATCTATTAAAATGTGTCACAGCACTAGGTCAAAAAAACCGTATGATTTACTACAAAACTGACAGAACGTACTCAGTAAAATTCAACATCCATTCTGACAAAATTTCTTTTAATGTATGAAACTTTAAGAACAAGAATTTAATCTCAAACTTTTATAAATCCAGTATCTCTTAATTGTGAAATACTGGAGCAGCATTTCCCAAATGTATTCTCTCAGACAACTTGTTCCTGCGATTTTCCACAGAAAAGGTTCTACATACAATAAAGTTGACATATGGGTCATTTTTTGAGATTAATAAAGTACATTAGCATAGTATGTACTCTGTAAACCTTGTAATTTAAAAAACAAAACCACCATCAACAGTAACAATCTGTTTCTCAGTTTAATTCAATGGTTCTCAAACTTACTTGAACACGTGTTTTTAATTTTTTATTATTTCACTCCTCAACTCACTTTACTGTCGTTTTTGTCACCTACCTTTCTACTGAAACTTAAGTACATGTCATCTCCTTCCTGCTAAATCCATTAGACTTTTCTTGACTTCAGTTCTATTTTTCCAGTGGCATGCTGGTAAATATTTAACTGGCTCTCCTTGCAGAGAAAATGCCCTGATTGGTAGTGTTTGCCAATTTTGTGGTGTAAATAATCCCACCATGACTGATTTAAAAGTAACACAAATATTACAGTATATTTCCACTACTCAGATACCATGAACATGAATCATCTCAGCAATGTAAAATAATTAGGAAGTGGTGTGCTTTGTGTATTTATTACTTTTATTTTTAATATAATTTAACTGTATTCAATTTAAGTGTTAATAATAGCATGTGTAACAATTGGCTCAATAAAATTCTGAAAATTTAACAACGTGGCTCCAGCACATCACAGTCTCTGCCTCTGCAGCATTTGATATTTTGCCCATCCTCTACTATTGAATCTGTCTCTTCTCTTGACTCCTTGAGATCAGTTTCTCCTTTTTTTTTTTTGAGACAGGGTCTTGCTCTGTCACCCAGGCTGGAGTATGTGGTATGATCATGGTTTACTGTAGTCTCAACCACCCAGGCTCAAGTGATGCTCTCACCTCAGCCTTCCAAGTAGCTGGGACTACATGTGTGCACTACCACACCCAGCTAATTTTTCATTTTTTGTAGAGGCGAGATCTCCTTATGTTGTCCATGCTGATCTCTAACCCACCTTGGCCTCCCAAGTGCTGGGATTACAGGTGTGAGTCACCGTGCATGGCCTCCTATTATCCTACCATATGATGACTATCTTAGTCCCTTTTCCTGGTACTCCTTCTTTCTGAGCTTTTCTATTTTGTGCTCTCCAAGTTTCTTCTTGGCCTTTGTCTCTTCTTTATATTCTTGCCCTCAGCACTCTGACTCATAAACACATCTACTTGCTTACAGCTCCCAAATCTCTCTCTAAACACAACTCCTGTCTTGAGAGTTCCAAGGAAGAACAATTCAACACCTAATTGGACAACTCCTCTTTCTCTGAAAAATTAAAAGAAATTCCCTTTTTTACTGGGATCTTTCAAAACACATTAAAGAAAATTCAGTTTATAACCACAAAGCAACTCTTCTCATATACTCCTTCCCTTTAATTTCCCCTTAATTCCCTTTAATTTTCCTTTAAATGTTTTCACACACCATGCTCTCCAAAGTGTCTCCTTCACCAAAGGCCGTCTTACCTACATAGTCTTTATTCCCAGCCCAGGAATTTGACGATCTCTCCCTCTTCCTCTGATTCCCAGAACTTTGTTATGTATATCAACCCAAATCTTCTGTTTTTCATGACCAGTTCCTTTCTACTCATTCTCTAATTCTTCTTCATAAAAATATAGGACTGACCTTGTAAGATCAACTTTTTTAGGAGTAGGGGAAGGGATTACCGTACTGTCAAATTACAATTCTCTGTGGTGGGTTGGGGCAGGTGGAAGTATGTGAACGCTCATAAATGACTAATTTTTGCCCCATGCAAGTAAATACATGGATCTGTCCCCTAACCCCACCATAGCTGACTGATTCAATTAGAGGGCAGACACAAGATGAGCCGTTTACATTCCTCTCCAGATTTTTACAACACTGATAAAATCTGCTATATTCAATTGACCTCTATATCCTGAGACAAAATAAAATGCCTTTAGATTAAGAGAAATTTAAGAAAGAGAGACAAAACAAATTTTCGTAACAGTGGTTGATTTTAAGTGATGATGAAGTCAGCAAACATAAAGATTTGGTGATCTAATTTACCTTGTCATAAGCAACAGGTACTTTTAAGTTGCTTACTACTTACAAGACGCATAAGCTCATTTGCAGTGAATTAACACAACTAAGAGTTTAAATTTAATCCACTGTCACATGTGAATATGGTTACACTTGTATAGGTCTAATTGTTAAATGTGGAATAGTGGTGGTGGTGGTAATGGGATGTGGACATCTCATTCCCTGGAAAGCAAAATACTTGCAAAGTAGGCTCCTGTGCAGGACAGGGTGGCTGGATTCAGACTGTCTGGGTTCAAATTCTAGTTTTTTATCACCTGGGAGGTTATTTTACCTCTCTGTTCCTGTTTCTTCATCTGACTTTAATACTGTATATCGGGGGTCCCCCACCCCGGGGCTGTGAACCAGTAGCAGTCCATGGCCTGTTAGGAACCGGGCCACATGGCAGGAGATGAGCGGTGGGTGAGCCAACATTACCGCCTGAGCTCTGCCTCCTGTCAGATCAGCAGCAGCATTAGATTCTCAAAGGTGCGAACCCTATTGTGAACTGTGCATGTGAGGGATCTATGTTGCATGCTTCTTAGGAGAATCTAACTAATGCCTGATGATCTAAGGTGGAACAGTTTCATCCCGAAACCATTTCCCCCTGCCACCAATCTGCTGAAAAACTGTCTTCCATGAAACCAGTCCCTGGTGCCAAAAAGGCTGGGGACTGCTGATGTCCATGGCTATTGAAAGAATAAAATGAGATAATGTATACAATGTGCTTAAAACAGAGTCTGATATAGAATACGCATTCAACAAATATTAACTATTACCATCAAGAGCTAGATGACTTCTTTGGTGCTTAATTATGGAGTAATCATTTAGAAGGATGGTTAAATGACATTTTGGTTCAAGATTAACTGCAAAATGGTCTAAAGGCAGAGAGAATGGAGAGAAAACGTTCTCTAAGCACAAAATTGTATGGTTACATTTATAAATTGATTGTATTAGTCCAAAAAGTTATGATGGGAATTTGGGATTAAGAGGTAGAATGACACTATAGATTTGAAATATTAAGCAACAATTATTTGTTGAGCATCTGCTATCTGTTAGCAGTATTCTAGACAATAAAGATACAGAATTAACAAAACAAATATTCCAGCTCTTTTATGACTGCACATATGAAAGTGTAATAAAAAATTAGATGCTGAAGACAACTGCTATGTCTGCATTTGGAAAAAAGGGGGCAGAAACCAAGGTTGTTAAAGATAATTAGGAGTTATTCAACAACCATTATGCTTAAAAAAATTTATGACTCAAAGTCTACCGACCTCCTTCTACCAATTTGAAAATTAGTGATTCAATACTTAAAAAAAAAAAATCAAAATCCATTTATAAGTGACATCCAACTTTATTTCATCTCATAAAGAGCAACATAACATTTTGTTAATATTAAATTCAGAAAAAAAATCCCTATTTGATCATGTGTTTAGTAGATAAAAATATACTTCACTTCCATATTACAGTCAGAGACAACCAAAGGCAGAGACAGTAGGAATTGGGAAAGAGAGGAAAGGAAGTAGAAATTCAGAGGGAGAGAAACAGAGACAGAAAAAGAAGGAAAAAAGAAAACACAGGGAACACCAGGAAAGAAAAAGGGGAGAAGGGTAGAGGGAACAAGAACAAGAGCTAGCGCCACAACTGAGGGGAAAAGAGGAGGAAAGAGAGGAAGAGAGGAAGGAAAGAAGATAGAAGAGAGGAAAGGCTCAGACATTCCGATTAGTCAGAGGCAGTAACTTTTCCATGTTCAAGCTCAGCTATTTACTTTGGATATCAATAACAGAGAGAGTCATCATTGGTTGTTAAATATTAAGAAATTAAGGAGCCACCAAAATTACTCAGCCAAAAAGTTTTCCCATTGTTATTACATATAAATACGACTTTAAAGAAACCATCTTTGCTTCCCTCTGCATTCACGTTTTCCTTTGCTCATACTATTTTTCCATTTGAAATATTTTGTTCACCCTCACCTCACATTCATTCAACAACATTCAATAAACATTTATTGGGTAACTACTGTATAATACCAGGCACATGTGAAATTTTTACATATATCTTAATGAAAAGTATAAGCCATTTTAATAATACACAATGAAAATTGGCTATTTTAACAAAATATTCTACTAGACTTGAAGTGAAACAAATTTTTTTCTTCTGCAGCTAACAGTTTTCTTCACCTGATACCATAAGCATTAAAATCATCCTCATGAAAATAACGTCCTCTATTTGAGTGAAAAACATTCTAGAATTCCCCTTAAAATATAGTAAGACTATCACTCCTATAGGAGTCTACGTCCTCCACATCCTCTAAAGTGCGATTAACCTGTGATCATTCTAGCTGTTAAACATAACAGTTTGACGTTTGCAGTAACTAGTCACATAAGTTGAACAATAAAAGTTATTTCACCCAATTAAAATGACATCCCAAAGACATCTTCAAGTGGTAGTCATGCCTGGTCTTGTTCAACCACAACATGACAGCACGGGGGCAAGAACGAATGATTTACAGGTCAGCAGCTTGACTGCAATTTATGTAACTCACTTCTGCAGAAATTTGCATGACTTGTGACACACATCACGTGAAAGAGGAACTTACTATAAATATTAAAGTTGGAAATAAGTGAATGTCTGAGAAGGCATTAGAGAATAGTACTTGCTTTAAAAAGAACTGTGGAACTAACTGTACAGATAAATTCAAAATTGAATCTGCATGCAAATTTAGGTAAACATAATTACAAGTGCTAATAGAAACAGACAGAAACTTAGTATATGTACTAATGTTCCAATACAGCCAATCATGAAGAAAATATGTCCTACTAAGTTCATATTAGAGAATAGGGAATCATGGCACCTTAGGGTTACACAAGACCTTATAAGTTACCTAGTCCATTTCTCCCACCAAAGTAAGACGTCTTGAGAGATGATTCAGACTCTACACAAATATGTCCAATGACAAAGCACTCACTTTCTCACAAATCATCCTTTCCCACTGTGGGACAGCTGTAGTTATTAGAATGCTTTCCTTATGCTGAGCTGAACTAGACCTCCCTTTAATTCCTAGCAATCCTTTGACAAAGAAGAAGGATTATTTATGTAACAGTGAGCTCCACAAGAGAAGGTGACAGTCCATCTTGCCTACTGCTCTGGTCCCAGTGTCTAGCACAAGGGGTGGGACATTATAAAGGAGCCATAAAACATGACTGCCCGGCCGGGCACAGTGGCTCACACCTGTAATCCCAGCACTTTGGGATGCTGAGGCGGGCAAATCACTTGAGGTCAGGAGTTCAAAACCAGCCTGGCTAACATGGCGAAACCCCATCTCTACTAAAAACACTTTTAAAACCTAGCTGGGTGTGGTGGTACATGCCTGTAATCCCAGCTACTCAGGAGGGTAAGGCAGGAGAAGCGCTTGAACCCAGAGGCAGAGGTTTCAGTGAGCCAAGATTGTGCCACTGCACTCTAGCCTGGGTGATAGAGTGAGGCTCCATCTCCAAAAAAAAAGACTGCCCTACAGGAGTCAGTCATCAACCCCACTCATTCATCTTTTAGGGAGGTGGTCCTCTAACTCTGGGATGAAGGAAGTTTTCTTGTCTCTTACACCCACTGTGGATACTGCTATGAAATGCAAAATTATGTGTTTGAATATCATAATAATATTAAAGTTTTAAAGGCTTACCCTCAAATCTATCCTTACCATGTGCCAGGTCCGTAACTAACACTTGTGGGGCAGCATCAAGCCACAGACCACACTTTGAGCACCACTCTCTGCTTCAGAGCATCGTCTACATCTGTCCTTCCACTTCACTCTTACAGGCCCTCCTCATGGTATGTCCAGATTTTGCAGCAGTCTTCTGACTGCTTTCCCTGCATGCTACTGCCAAATCAATCCTCTGATTCAATCATCTCACCCCTCTTCTTAAGATCTGGAATCTCCCCGTTCCTTATGAGATAAAACCCACACTCCTTGTCCTGCATTCCAGACCCTTTATCATCTGGCCTAAAATCTACACTTCCAACCATGTTTCTCACTAGTCACATCCATGCACTCTCCACTTCAAACTGGTTAATCTCTGCAAATCTTCCCCTAACTCTATGCTTATTCGCTATTCCAGGCTTTGTTTTCTTATACCGGAAATTATTTTCTCTTTTGGCTACCTCAAACCAGGAACTTTTTCTTTCTTAATTTGAGGTAAAATTCACAATTTAAAATGTATTTATGAAGTATACAATCCAGTGGTATTTAGTAATTCTTAAAGCTGTGCAATCATCACCTCTGTGTAGTTCCAAAACATGTTCATCACCTCCAAAGGAAATCCTGTACCCATTAAGCAGTCACTCCCCCTTTCCTTTCTCTTCAGCCCCTGGCAACTCATCTGCTTCCTATCTCTATGGATGTACCTACTCGGGATATTTTGTACAAATGGAATCATCCTTTAATTCCCTTCTTGTTTCTTTTTCTGTGCTGTTTTAGTATTTTCGTGAGGCTATCCTGTCAATCCCTGAGTTTCTGAAGTTTAGTTCAATTCCCACTTTCTCTGTGAGGCTTTATTTGGCTGTGCCCTCCACTCCACACCGATCTTAGCCTTCTCTGAATTTCCATAGCATTTGTTTTCTCCCTTTACTTATTTTGGCCCTTAATCACATACTGCTGTGAATTGTTAGTTACCTGTTTCAACATTACCCCTTCTTGGCTCACGTAGATGATAAGCTCCTAGCTACAGAAGCTCTGGTATCTCCCTTTGTGCCCAGAACCAACTTGAACACATGTGCAACTCTTTGTGTCTGGCAATACATGAAGGAATAATAAATCAAGAAAACTGAAGTCTAGATGATGAATAAGAGAAAGTCTCAAACCTGTTTCAGTTCTTTATCCTTCCTTATATTATCTTCTCTCAGTAAGAGAAGCATCTGCTTGTGTCTAGCAGGGCACTTCTTTGCCCTAGTAGCTGAACAGGTGTGGTGGCAGAAGGAGAATGGCAGGTTGCCCAAGAGTGGAGAGCATGGAAGTTCCTTGCATTGATCTTTAGTGAGCAGACTCTTACCTTCGTTTTACACCCACAGATGAAGGCCTATCAAGAAGAGTGGGTGTCCAGAGATGTCACAAGGTCCATCTATTTGCTTTGCTTGTATATGTAAAGCAGTTTCTTTGGTATTTTGAGGTTGCTCATTAACACATATCTACCTTGTAAAAGGAGATTAACTGTTAAATAATTGTGATAATACTTGTGATTCATATATGAACTAGCTGAGCAACTGAATTAAATGACATATTATACACAAATGAGGCCAAAACTTGAAGTGTTTTATCTAACATTGAACGAAGTTTAAGAAGAAAACCAGTTTCATTTTACGCATGAGTAGTAAGTCTGAATAACATTTTGTACTGGGCATTACTGTAAACTTTTCTCCAACTGTGGTATTAAGCAGAGTTTGTTACAGTTGCCACTGAAAGTCTCCAAACAAGAATGCAAAACAATACTCTGGCCCTCAGGCCATTAAAAAACCTGTTCTTCTGACCAGAACAACTACAAGGTCCAACATAGAACGTTGAAGTCTATAATTAACATTTTTCCCTTTCATATCCCATTTTGCCTGCTTTTGAATAACAAAATGGAAATTTCTCCTGGCATTAGTTCCATATCATTATGTATCATAAAAATAATACATAAAATAGGAATTAATATTTTAAAGAGTAGTTTAGGAAATTCCCTAAGATTGTGGAGAATCCCATACAAGTGATATTGAAAAAGCACACACTTGTCCTCAAAATAAAATCGAGTTGAAAAGTATTAATAAAGTGTATATAGTACACCCAGATCCCTGTGCTGCTGGCTGGGAATTAGGGAAGGTATACAGTGCACAGCAAGGTAAACAGAGTAAGAACTACGATACACATTCCTATCCTCCAGAAACTAACAATTTTGCTTGGTACATGGAATTTTCCCATGAAAATTATAAGACATGACAGCAAATAATCAGCAAATATGTGTAACACAGAACATGGAATATATCAGATTCCATTTCAGAGTAGATCTGATTTCTAATTACGTTTTACTTAGGCTTATATTAATATTTGCATTTTCTGAATTCAAAAGCTGGTTTCACCTCCTTTGAGAATGAAAAAAAAAAGCTGGGACCAGGATAAATATTTCATACACAAGATATATGACAAAGAAAGTCAACCTGACATTTAAAAATTTAATGTTCACAATAAAAAGAAATTAATTGTGGCTGTATTGTGCTTGGTTAAGATCAAAGATCACACAGAAGGCTAAGTCGAGTACATAGCATGAATTACATGAATGGCTTAAAGACACAACCACGGCAATGTGCTGTGTTCAATCACTTAGTCATTTTCTCAGCTTTTATTGAGCTGTGGTAATTTGTGTACCCAGTGCCAGATACTGCTATGTCTCACCATTTTATAAGGTCATGATTATAGGTGGGCAGATTTAATGAGTGGTCATTTGGTAAATGTTTGTAGAACCAAATAAATTAACTCTGTTGAAATTTGTAAAATTTGAAGGTTTTGGTTACCTCTGTATTGAGTTACTCTGTAACGTTTCATGGCCCTGTATATATGAAAGAATTAATTCTACTTAATTTTACATAAAGTCCATCAAAATTGATTTTCCTTATCATTTTTTCGCAAAAAATTCATGTGGTTCAGAATTTATTTCTAAGTGATCAATACGATATTTTCTGTCAACCTGAAAACAGAACTGAAATAGTAAACAATTTGTGAATACCCGAAATTGAAAATACGTCTATCAACTAAGTAATTTGATCAAAATAATTTGGTTGTTTAAAATCAGAATCTGAGTCTCCTTTTACTCAAATATTTATATTTCTAAAGCTTGTAAAAGTTGTAATACGGCCTTTTAAGAGAACGTAGCCAACTTTATCTCCCAAAGAAAAAAAGTTCTTCTTGATGTTATGGGACATTCTCCATGAACTTTGTTTTACATTTTGTTAGGGTAAATAATTTTAAAATTAATTCAATTTATAAATTAAATTCACTTGGATATTAGCCACTTAAATCTACTGTGAAAACATAAATAATCCTTCTGCAAAGTGAATAATCCTCTTGTCATTTGGATTTTCAAGGAAAGTAATAGCTTATTAGCAAAGGATTCATTCTTGCCTCCTTTGGAATAATTCCATTACTGAGACAGAAATAAACCATAAATATATTATGCATAATATACAATATATAATATATGCAATATAATCTAAGATAATAGGATAGTAAGAGAGCTAGGAAAAAATATTCAAGGACACAAATTTTCTTCCCCATACCCTATACCAAACTCAGAGGGAGCCACCTGAATCCATGGTGCCTAGCAATGCCATCTAGTTACAAGGCACAGGCCCATTCACCCCCTCTTAGTCACTGTCATTCCCACTGAAAATGTTCTTGTTAAATCTAGATAACAATAATCGTAAACTCAAGGAGGAATGGAATTTGTCTGTCTGTTCATGCTTTATCCTCCTTATCTGAAACAGCTCTTGGCACAAAGTAGGGGCTCAATAGACATTTGTTGAATAAATCTACATTTAAAAAAAGCTTTGGGCTGGGCGCGTGGCTCACGCCTATAATCCCAGCACTTTGGGAGGCAGAGGCCAGAGGACTGCTTGGGCCTATGAGTTCAAGACCAGCCTGGCAATATGGCAAACCCCTGTTTCTACAAAAAATATAAAAATTAGCTGGGTGTAGTGGCTCACACCTGTAGTCCCAGCCACTTGGGAGACTGAGGTGGGAGGATCACTTAAGCCCAGGAAGTTGAGCCTGCAGTGATCCATGATGGCACCACTGCACTCCAGCCTGGGTGACAGAGTGAGACCCTGTCTCAATCAATCAATCAATCAATCAAATACAAAAATAAAAAGCATCAGTCTCAGTAGATCTGTTCTCTAAGGTATCATCACATCGAGTTTATTTTACCCATAAACACATTCTAAGATCTATAAACTAAATATTGTTAGCTGAAGTTTGTCTTGGCTTATCATTAAGGATGAAATCATCCCAAACTAGGGAGGCATACAGAATAAATATTTATAACACTGATATGAAATTTCTAAAAAGCTTTTAAAACTTTAAGATAAAGATTATTCTAGGACATGCCACAAGTTTCACGAAAGAAGTCCCAACGAAAGTGACAAGAAAAATGTAATCTGTAACCTCGGTAAAAGGCAAAACCACTTAACTTTCTCCTTTGGGATTTCTAGGACAATGCAACAGAAAAGATGAAAAAAGAATTCATTCAAAGGCTATTACTCTGTGTGGGTGTGTGTGTGTATGTCTATACATATATATAACTTTCACAATGTTCACACCGATTTTGGGAAACCTCTACTTGCTTCCAATTTTACATTTCTTTTTATTTTTAAAATTATTATCACAAATTATATCAAGGGCTCATAATGACCATTTGTAACAGTTTACCTTTGCGTGCATCTGCATCAGCTGCTATTTATAATAAGCGCAACATTCTGTCAGGAGCTGGAAAACTGGGTAACTCTATCATGATGTCATTCAATTTTAGAAAAAAAAGGAACATAATAGAAAAAAATTAGAAAAAAAAATCAAGAGAGAAGGGCTTTAAAAGAAAGTAACTCTGGAAACTATTTTTTAAAAGCTCTATTTGCCAGCATATGTTAAAGATCAAGTAGATCATGGACCCAAACAAATCAACAAAATTAAACCTTACATATGGCTGAGAACATTAAGAGGCCATAAAAGAGATGGGTTTATTTCCCCATGCCAAATGGAGACTAGGCAAGTAAAATGTACAGGGAAGTCTAATATGTGAAATAAAATTTAATATAAAATAAATTTTGGGTATAATAGGAAAAAATCATGTATTGCCTTGATCTTTATTGATCAGAAGCACAGACACACCAAAAAGAAAAAAAATCTATAAATGTATGCTTTTAATTATACAAGTAATTTATATTACTGAATAAACTTTGGGAAAGATAGAAAAATATAAAAACAAACAGAAAGCCCTCCATATCTCACTACTTTAATATAACTATTATCACTTTTGTATATTCTCTTCTAGACTTTTCATATACATACATTTTGTAAGGTTCCAATTAATTGTTCACATACTTTTTTTTCCTACTTTTAAATATTTTTCAGAGTTGTGAGTAGTTTCTAAATTGTCATTATAATTGTATAATATTTTACCTATTGATTATACCATAATTTACTTAACTATTTCCCTACTGTTGGATATTTAAGTTAATTCCAAATATGGGTTCTTATAACAATGCTTTTATGAAACTCTTTGTGTATATGGCTTTTCCTATATCCTCCAGCCCTTTGGGAAAAGTCCCAAAAGTTACAAAACATTGCCCAATGCATTCTAAGTGGCCTGAACTAAATCTTAGTGACATCAGATATATATGAGTATAAATCTCTTTAATCCTTGAAATTATAGAATTTTAAAATAAAAATAAACTATTATCAACAATCACTAGGAAGGGAATATTTTCTACTATTATTAAACTGTAATTGAGGTTTACAAATCCATATCTTGTAAATCTGTTTAACATGAACCAGTCCTCTAGGGCCGATCATCCTCTGTGATTTTATAAAATCCAGTCTTTGAAGCTGTAGTCTTTGACGCGGAGACTTGGGATTCCTAAGCAGCCATGCTAAGCTAAAAAGAACCAGTGTTGCAAGGTCTAATTAGTGAGCTGGCTCGCCTCTTGACAAAAGCTTACTGACAACACCACTGAGCTTTTCTAAGTAATAAATGATAAGCCAGTGGGGGTAGTTTTATAGGATGGTTCCAAGAGATCCTATGAATGGAGAGAGATAGGGCAAAGGACTTAACCATAAGCAAGGGTAAGGCCTACTAGAAATCATCCAAAGCACACTGACAAATGGGCCCCACACTATCAGGTGGGGTGCAAGAATCATCTTGGACCAAGAGTTCCCAAACAGCATATAAAGCAGAGTCCCTAAAACACAGATTGCTAGGCCCACCCCAGGTCTGGGATAGGGTCCAAGAAACTGCATTTCTAACAAGCTGCCAGAGGATGCTCACGATCCCAGGACCACATTTGAAGAACCACTGTCTTAGACTGATTCTTTATTCTTTTATTTTTATTTATTTATTTTTTTGAGACAAAGTCTTGCTCTGTCATCCAGGCTAGAGTGCAGTGGCACAATCTTCTCAACTCACTGCAACCTCCACCTACCGGGTTCAAGCGATTATCCTGTCTCAGTCACCTGAGTAGCTGGGATTACAGGTGTGTGCCACCATGCCCAGCTAATTTTTGTATTTATAGTAGAGACGGGGTTCTGCCATGTTGGCCAGGTTGGTCTCAAACTCCTGGCCTCAAGTGATCTGCCTGCCTCAGCCTCCCAAAGTGCTGGGATTACAGGTGTGCGCCACCACGACCAGCTCTTTCTTCTTTTTAAAACATTTAAGTGCCTACTAAGCGTTGTGCTATACACTGGAATAGAATCCAGTCAGTACCTGCCTTCAAGAAACTGGTATCCAGATTTTTGCAGACATCGAACTGCTTTAGTCCTAAAAGTCACCCAATTTTAGCCTTCTTCGCCTGGCACAGTGGCTCACGCCTGTAATCCCAGCACTTTGGGAGGTCGAGGCAGGTGGTTCCCCTAAGGTCAGGAGTTCGAGACCAGCCTGGCCAACATGGTGAAACCCCGTCTCTAATAAAAATACAAAAAATTAGCCAGGCGTGGTGGTGGGCGCCTGTAATCCCAGCTACTCGGGAGACTGAGGCAGGAGAATCACTTGAACCTGGGAGGCGGAGGTTGCAGTGAGTCAAGATGGCGCCACTGCACTCCAGCCTGGGCAAGAAGAGCGAAACTCCATCTCAAAAAAAAAAAAAATGTTTTTTGAACCTTCTTGAAAACAAAGTGTAAAAATACATTATATTGATTTTAAATAAAATCAGGATGCTTCTAATCAGTTCCAAATTCTTTAGGAAAACATGCAGTAATCCTACATTGCCAAATGCCTGGGTATTTTCTTCACTCTTCTGGATTATATTTGACATATGCAAATGATTTTTCAAGTTTCTACTTCATTTATATCGACATCATTCTTATGTTTGTTCTCCTTTATAAACTTTATCCACCATATAAAACAGAAGAAAGAATTTATATAGGTGCTTTTCTAGATGCAGTCAAAAGCTTGTTTACATAGGTAATTATCAACTGATGGAAAAGAATAACATTTAGTGAGGAACACTTTGGGATTCTCTGTTTTAGATTCACAGACTTTAGCAAGAGTTCGTAAAAAATGCATGAGGAGTAAGCAATGTGATTAGTCATGAGGCACTAGGGTAGCCCATACCTAACTGCTAAATACCACCTATTAGCTGATTCACAGAATTATGACCTTGCTTTTGAGGTGGCTACTAAGTTTCTGTTTCTAACAGAGATGCACTGGCTTGCCATACTATTTTCAGCAAAAATAAAATTAACTATATATAATTATTATTTTTTTGAGACAGAGTTTCACTCTTGTTGCCCAGGCTGGAGTGCAATGGCATGATCTCCGTGCACTGCAACCTCCGCCTCCTGGGTTCAAGCGATTCTCCTGCCTCAGCCTCCTAAGTAGCTGGGATTAAAGACATGTGCGCAGCTAATTTGTATTTTTAGTAGAGGCGGGGTTTCTCCATGTTGGTTAGGTTGGTCTCAAACTCCTGACCTCAGGTGATCCACCTGCCTCCGCCTCCCATAGTGCTGGGATTACAGGCGTGAGCCACTGCGACTGGCCGCATGTATGATATTTTATGATATGTGGATTTGCCAAAGGATTAAGCATTATTTATACCACTTTGGCACATTATTTTCTGAAGTGATTGAAAAGTTTCTCTCATTTCAATCTATTAGGAAGCTACTTTTAAAGACTGGAAGAGTTGACTCATGAAGAGACCACATAATTTGTCTAACATCATAGAGGAAATACAAGATATAACGAAGTGATAATATTCAGATATTTAATTACATTAAGATAATACTAGCTCATAACTTGAACTGTGATAACATTTCTTAGGTTAATTGATGTTTCAGAATAACTGTTTTGAGGTCAAAAATGGTTCAAAGAAGATCTGTGACTTGTCTTGACTCAGAGAAAAAAAATGATGGGTAAATATATCTTTTCCTATCACTGCTATTCCAAATGGTTATTTTCCTATTTTGTTTCACCGCATCTGGCTTATGAGGAAACTGGGACATGCATTAACTTTATTTTTCCCTCTCCTAACCCCCTCTTT
Organism: Rhinopithecus bieti; assembly: GCF_001698545.2. NCBI lineage: Eukaryota > Metazoa > Chordata > Mammalia > Primates > Cercopithecidae > Rhinopithecus > Rhinopithecus bieti. Next base: position 354,422 of record NW_016811785.1, read on the forward strand.
CAAACTCCAAATCTGTTTTCTACTCCTTAAAGGCCTTGTTTTCAGGTAGCAAGGAAACAAGCAACTAGCCTTTCACATTTTTGCTGATAGTGGTTTAGTGAACTAACCCTGCTAGGAACTTTGGCATTTTAAAAGTAGACCCAAAACTTTCAAATTCAAAGACATTTTAAACTTGAATTCAAAGACATTCAAATTCAAAGACATTTTAAGGGGTGAATGACAGCCAGAGGGGTGTGGTCAAGGTTAGGAAGTTCCTTTCAGAACTTCATCATTGCACTCGAACAGTTTGACAGTTAAGTTTCTCCACTGCCCTCAATATAAAGGAAGACTTATCCCTTAAACATATAGGATGAAAAAGTAACCTCTTTCCATTCCCTTTCCAAAATTATCTCCTTTAGTATAGAGCAAGAGAGAATAATAGTGCTAAGTGGCAAACTGAGATGTCCTATGATGTCACCAAAAAGCAGGGTAAATTCTTAGAAATCAACTTTATACTTTAAGACTATACACAGTAATCATGCAACCTGCTGATTGTGGGAGTTGAGCATACACAGATCTGGTACATTCCTACTCAGGGTATTTCCCTATTTCTCTACCTCCCTCATATCTACCTTCTCCTTATCTGTGGCAAACTGTGAAGGACTTCTCACCCCACATTTACGCTAATCTGAACTCTTCTCAGAAGGTCAGATAATCTGTCTTAGTATGTCTTGTCCACGCATTATAATCCTCTCAGATGAGTCCACAAATTAAAGCGGTGCTTTTTTTTAAAACAGTGACATAGTTAAAACCAAGCAATGAATTTATTTTCTAAAATCAATGAAGTGGAATAAAAATGCTTCCTAAACAGATATTGAATCCAACTGAACTGAACTTACACGATCTAATTTAAATCCCGACTGGAAGGTTTAAAATCTCCACTTAATGGATTCAATTCCTTTATATCTAAAAAATCGTAGTAGGAAAAAAAATTCATGGCACTGTCCCACAAAACATTTTCAAGTTGAGAACAGCCTGGCCACTGGAACAGTTGGAGGTATGGCAATGACTCTGAGAAAGCCTACACTGTAGGATTAAGGCAGTGGAAGATTACGTGGCTGCCCACTCCCCGACAGGGACACTCGGCCCACCTACACGCACCAGTTTGAGCCTTTCTTTGCCTTCGCCTCCGCATCCTTTTAGTGAAGTCCCTACTTGGGCTTTGTAGCTTCACACTGCAGCAGGCAGAGCGGCTTGACAGTTCACTGTGCAGTTCGGGGTCCAGAGAGGGTAGGAGAAGTCCTCTCCAACAACCCTCAGTCCCTGGTCCCATGCACACAAGCCTCTTCACTGCATCACCCTGTGTGCTGTCCCCAGTATCTTCCCATCACCAAGACACTGCTTGCAGAGGCCTCCTGTTTGGCATATTCAGTCTAAGTCCCTTACTTTCTTAAGTAGGAGGCACTTCACAACAATATATATCAAAAATTCACATGAAGAATTTAAAATTTATTATTTGGATGGTGCACAACTAATTATAAGTTTTGCCACTTACTCCCTACTAGCAAATAGGTGGGTTATTAGGAGACATCTGAACCTTTCAAGCCACTAAAGCACGATTTTCTGGTGAGTGCTTGTTGAAAGAGGCCCATTTTTAATGACAAGCACAAGTCACTATTTAGTCTTTTAAGTTTTGACACTAAACTGTCTTCTGATTTGATGAATCCCAGGCCTCATTACAAAATGAACTTGTCCCTGGGGAATATACATTAAGAATTCACATAGTGTGCCATAAAAATATGCAAAGACTAGAACTTTATCAAATAAAAGCACACACTCTGTGCCTTCTAGATGCATCGGATGTACAATGTTAACATAAGAGGGTCTACACAGGACTCACAAAGCTGGAATAAAAATAATTACTATGCTGATTTTTGTTCAAAGTCATAGGGAATGGAAAGTACAATTTTAAATTGAATGATAATAAAATATTCCCAGAAATGGTTTATAAATTGATCACCACACGAGAAGCATGATCTTCAATCTTAATAATCTCAAAGTTATTGAGGTTTGAACTAGAGTAAACTATTAACATTGGTAAAAGAGTTAGCTATGACATAGATATTCATGAAAGCTCTCTTTAGAATATCAGCTCAATTCAATTCAGGGTCATGGTCATATCATTTAAGATACATGGATTTGCTCATAAAGCCTTAAAATCATAGCAAAAAAGCAAGCAATAATAACTGCAACACTTTCCCTGTTTCAAAGATGACGAAATTGAGTTAGAAAGGATAAAGGACTTGCCTAAGCTATAATAATTGAAACAGATGAAAATGTAAACAGTCATACTCTGAATTAAATTCTCGGTATTAAAATATTGATGTGTCCTTATTGTTGAAGAGAAATATTTAAAATATGTAAGTCTGTTTTTATAAAATAATTTAAGCATATACTATTATTGGTGACAGATATTATCTAAACACCTATAAAAGTTTTCCCAAAAACATGGCCTATTGTATTTGAATAGATTTCCTCCGAAGAACCTACTTTAAGTGCATTAATAACAGCTTTAAAACATATACTATATAACTCCTCCTAATCTACCTGTATCTTGTGAGAAAACGCAAACGGTAAGAACTTCCAAGAAGATTTCAAATAATCTTAAATCTAAATTTTTGATCTACAACACTATGAAACTAACTGAAGCTGATACACTAGAGATATCTAGACTTTCAAGATGGTTGTTCACAACTCTTACTATTCTTTTGTGGGGTCAAATTAGATCCATTTCAAAGGACCTTTGTAACCAATTAAAATCACTGCGCTTTTTGTTGCTTTTGGATGTTAAGAGAGAGAGTAAGCAAAGTGGAGATCTACCAGGAAAAATAAGCAAGTTAGAAATTCAGTTGTGGGGGGCGCATATGTTTACGCTTACAGACTAGTGACTTCACCAAGTTTTCTCTATTAGTGAGTTTTTTAAAATCCTCTACAGCTAATATTTATTTAGTGGAATCCTATGAGACCAAAAACTTCTTCCAGTACATTTGCCACACCTAATGACATATTGTATTTCCAAGTCCAAGTGACAATGAATCCAGCAGAAAGACACCCACAATTAGAATGACCAACTCTGTCCTATGCTTTGGGAATATATAGATGCTAAGAAAGAAGTGAAAGTGTGGGCCAGAATGTGTGAAACGTTCAGAAAATATCATTTTAACATATTTTCCTACTTCATGAAAGCTTCATTATTAATAACGATGTTACAATCTGAAAACTAAATGAAATGTATTATTAATACTTGTATATGTTCCACAGTTGTGCCTTTTACACAGCTTTCATGCACATAATTATCTTGATAATTAAGGTTAGTGGCAAACATCCCTATTGTCAGACAATTTCAGAAGAAAGAAAATAAGTATTTGTTTATATTTATATAACACTGATTAAAAACAGTTCGCTATGACCATTAGTAATCCATTTCTAATTCATATTCCTCACGTCACACTTTTTCTCTTGTATACATTTTAAATGTCATAGGAATTTAGAAATACTGCAATTTTTTAAAGCATAATCTAGAATTTTTTAAAACTAGTCCTGAAACATACGAAAATGAACATTTAGGAAACTAGTGCTTCAAAGAAAATATTATATTTTATAATTAAAATAGCAATCGCAAAATATTTTCAAAGCACCTAAGTTCAATAAAAAATATGATGCCAGTGGACATTTTAGTTTTAATTTTAAAAAGAAATTATATTCTTTTTAATGTAAAGGA
>NW_016811785.1:360584-371423 GCF_001698545.2 Rhinopithecus bieti
GGCGCCGGCTGGGGTGGGGTGGGAGTGGGGCGGCGACGGCGCGCGGCGGGGAGGGAGCAGCCCCGGCTCGGCCGCCGCTCGCGCACAGTAGGGCCCACGGCGGGAGCCACCGGCTTTCCCGCGTCCACTCTGTGCGCGGCGCCAGTTACCTGGTGTCGTTTGCTCCCGCTACCACCGCTGGGAGGCGGCCCAGAGAGGGTCCCATTTCCGAGGAGGGACCCGAAGCTTAGGGGGATGCCCCGGCCAGGGCCGGTTTGGGGAGAGCCTAGGTGTGGGACTTCCTCTCGGCGAGAGTGGCTTGCCCTTCACACGGCGGTCAGCCAGGCTGTCTTCCCAAGATGTTCTTTCCAGTGACATTTTTAAAGAAAATTTAATTAAAGCATATTTCGGGTCTCTCGGTTTTCTTTTCTGACCCGGTGGTACTGCACACTTTCAGAGTTCCTTGCATTTGTAAGTTACATGGTTCTTCACAAGTCACTGAGTTTTAATCATTAAAAACATTTCTTAAACTCATAAACAGAATTTCTTAAATTTCTTAGCAGTGTTTCTGACACCGAGGGACTCAGAAAACATGGGTGGGACCGAGTGGGGACGTGAGACATGAGAAACAGTTTTTCATGTGTTGGGTAGATAGTGACCGTTTCTTTTCCTGCCACACTCTCCATCATGACCTGTCCAAAGTGGGTTGGCAGGTGCGTGTTCAGAAAGCCGCTGGTCTCCTGGACTTGAGGCTCCTCTTTCCCTTTTTCCAGTCTTATTTCTGGAGCATACTGTTCTGGGACTGACCCGCTTTGGGAAGGCAGCGATGCCTGAGGCCCCCAACTTCAGGAAGCTTATGGACTATGTGCTGGGGTACTCTCCATTTCTTCCTAGCTTCGTTGTGGTTACACACCTTCTGTGGTACAGAAGGTCCTCGTTTGTGGTTGGAGCAAAGTTTTGTAAGGATGGGTATCACAAGGGAAAAGATTCAGAGCTTAAATCAACAGACTCATGTCCTTCCTCCACAGCCCCTAAGATAAGAAGCTGCAAGCCACAGATCTTACAGGGACTGACCACTGAAAGACCATTTCTTAGCCTGTGATTTAGGTAGTTAGGTTGACGCGGATCCACAGTCTACACTCAGGTGGAAGTGCTGCGTCCGTCCTACTTCTTGTTCATTGCAGAGTTCCAATCTGCTTTTTTTTTTTTTTTTTTTTTTTTTTTGTCTTTCTTCCTTTCTTTTTCTTTTCTTTCTTTCTTCCTTTTATGAGACAGGGTGTTGCTGTGTCGCCCAGTCTGGAGTGCCGTAGCGCAATCACGGCTCACTTAAGCCTCGACTTCCCGGGCTCGAGGGATCCTCCCACCCCAGGCTCTCAAGTAGCTGGGACTAGAGGTGCACACTACCACGCCTGGCTAATTTTTTTTAATTTTTATTTTTAATAGAGACGGTGTCTTGATATGTTGCCTAGACTAGTCTGAAACTCCTGGGCTCAAGTGATCCTCCTGCCTCAGCTTCCCAAAGTGCTGGGATGACAGGCACCAGCCACTGCGCCCAGCCTGCTTTTTAAAATTACAGCTTTATTGAGGAATAATTAACATAATCTAAAATTTAAATACCATGCAAGTAAAATGTACAATTCAGGCCGGGTATGGTGGCTCACGCATGTAATCCCAGCACTTTGGGAGGCCAAGGCAGGTGGATCACTTGAGGTCTGGAGTTCAAGACCAGCCTGGCCAACATGGTGAAACTCTGTCTCTACTAAGAAATGTAAAAATTAGCCGGGTGTAGTGGCACACCCCTGTAATCTCAGTTACTCGGGAGGCTGAGGCAGTAGAATCGCTTGAACCTGGGAGGCAGAGGTTACAAGCCAAGATTGTGCCACTGCACTTCAGCCTGGGCACCAGAGCAAGACTCCATCTCAAAAATAAATAAATAAATAAAACGTACAATTCAATGACGTTTTAGCTTATTGACAGAGTTGTGCCATCATCACCAAATCTACCCTTAGAACATTTTTATCACTCCAAAAAGGAACCTCCTCTCCATTAACAGTCATTCCACCAACTCTAGGTAGAGATATTCTTTCTCTATAGATTCACCTATTCTGGACAATTCATATAAATAGAATCATATCATATGAAGTCCCTTGTGACTTTTTTCTTTCACTTAGCATAGTATTTGTGAGGCTCATCCATGTTATAGCTCATATTAATATTTCATTCATTTTTATGGTCAATATTCCATTATACAGATATACCACATTTTGTTTATTCATCCCATGAATTGATGAATATAGCTTGTTTCTATTTTTATGGGCTATTACGAATAATGCTGTTGTGAGCATTCATGTACAAGGTTACTTGTAGACATATATTTTTATTTCTCGTGCGTATATACCTAGGGACAGAACTGCAGGATCATAAGGTAACTCAATGTTTTTGAGGAACTGCCAGTCTGTTTTGCAAAGTGGCCACACCATTTTACAGTCCCACCAGCAATGTGTCAGGGTTCTAGTTTTTCCACATCCTTGTCAACACTTGCTATAGTCTTTTTTTATTTTAGCCAACCTAAAGGGTATGAAGTGATAGCTCATGGGGTTTTGTTTGTTTGTTTTGAGAGAAGGTATTGCTTTGTCACCCAGGCTGGAGTGCAGTGGTGCAATCACAGTTCACTGCAGCCTCGAATTCCTGGGCTAAAGCAATCCTCCCACCTCAGCCTCCCAAGTGGCTGGGACTACAGGTGCATGCCACCACACCTAATTTTTGTATTCTTTTGTAGAGACAGAGTCTCACTCTGTTGCCCGAGCTGGTATCTCATAGTTTTGATTTGCATTGCCCTAGTGACTATCCTGTTGAGCGTCTTTTCATGTGTTCATTGGCCATTTATCTTCTTTGAAGAAAAGTCTACTTAAATCCTTTCCCTGTTTTTAAATTAGATTATTTTTCTTTCTATTGTTGAGTTGTAAGGGTTATTTATTTATATATTCTATATACAAGTCTCTCAGATACATGATTTGCCAATATATTCTTGCAGGCTGTAAGTTGTCTTTTTACATTTTTAAAAAATTATTTATTTATTTATTTAAAGCTGAGGTCTCGCTATGTTGCCTAGGTTAGTCTCAAACTTTAGGGCTCAAGTGATCTTCCTGCCTCAGCCTCCTGAATAGCTGGAATTACAGGCAGATGCCACCATGTTTGGTTCTTTTTACTTTCTTGATGTTGTCATTTGAGTTTTTAATTTTGATGAAGTCCGGTTTACCTGTTTTTTCTTTTGGTATCGTATCGGTGACTAACCCAAAGTCATGAAATTTGCTCCTAATATTTATTTTAAGAGTTTTAAAGGTTTAGTTCTTACCTTTAGGTTTTAAATTCATGTTGAGTTAAATTTTGCATATGATGTGAGATGGGGGCCAATCTGTTTTTTGGTGGGAAAATTCCCATAATTCAGTAGCGGTGACTAAGGGGAACCCCACAACAGTGAACTCATAAGTGGTGCAAAACTTTAGAGTTGAGCTGAATATTTTCTAAATTCCCTCTGGATCAAAAATCTCGTGATTGTTTTTTTTTTTTTTTTAAGGAGACCTATGGGTAGTGAAGTGTATAAATGTAAGAAGTTAAGTAATGTAAATTGAAATAATATGTCTGTTTTTCAAATTGCAAATCTTGATCCATTAGTAGGTTATAAAATCTATTTATTCAATCATAACCAGCATTTTTTAGTCAAGCAAAAAGGACAGAAATAATCAGAACACATTTAAAGAAAGTGCTGTTTCATAACTTGTGTTATGCATGTGTGTGTATCTGAGTGTACCAGGAGTTGGTATAAAATGTGATTTTTACTGTGGGCCATATCTTTTAAAGTTGGAAAAACACTGTATAAACTATAGCTGTAGAATTCTTTCTTTCCACAAGCATTTTATTGAGTGCTTATTTTGTGCCAGGCCCTCTGCTAAGTGCCGGGAATAAAATGATAAACAGCACATGGTCCCCACCCTGCAACTTTGCACACAGGCAGTGCAATCCATATGGGGTTCCTAGAGACAAAAGACTGTGCCTGTTTCAATTTTCCCAAACCACAAAGACTCCTTCCAAATATTGGTGTTTGGTCCCCTGGGCCTTTTTTTTTTTTTTTTTTTTTTTTTGCAATTAATGCTTAGTTGTTTATCTCATTTGAGATTTGCAGACATATTTACTTTTCTTTCAATAAAGAGGACTTTGTTCCCAGGTTTATAATTGCATACTATGTTTATTATATTAAGAAGAGAGTGCAAGTCTAGAAATAGCATTTTATCATAACTGAATTGATTTCCATTTTACTACAACTATATTTAAACTAGTTTCACTGGACAGACCTCAAATATCTTATAGTAGTGTTATGCCACTTCTTAAGGGAAAGATTTAAAATCATAGCAAAAATTTTTCTTTATTATCCAAGTGTTCGGCAAAACTGGGCATTGGGAATAATGACACGTAACCATTTTGCAGATTGAGTTTAGGAAAATTAGTGTGCTGTATTTGCAGTCAAGCAATCAAGCCACTCATTTACAGCAGCTGTATATAATCATAGCGCTGACATTTGCTCCTTCTCTTTATCTGAGACACCATTTATCAATCTTTAAGCATTATAAATTCCCAGGAGATTTAGAAGATCTTAATTTAAAAACTTTCAAAAATCATAACCAGTTCAACATGCCAGGCAGGTTAAACATACACATAGGCATACACACACACTTCCACAAATGTATCTACTTTTTGAATGACTCTGACATGTTCCCACTTGTGATTTTTACATCTAGTTATGAAATTTTACCCACAACCTCCCAATTTTACTTTGAATTTTATTAAGGTCCTTTTCTCCTCCTCTGTTTGTTCTGCCTCCTCCAATGTTGCCCTTCACAAAATAACTTGCTCATCTCTTACAAGGTCTTAAGGACCAAAGCCAGGTTTACAGCCTTTTCTTCTAACTTAAAATTGCTTGATCTTCTCATATACTGTACCCCTCTGCTTCACTCAGCATTCTATTTCTATTTTGAATGGTTACCTATAAGTAAATAAAAATTTCTGGGACATTTTAGTGAAAGTATTGATCTTGATTATATTTAAATCAAAAATATAATATAGCTATATATTGGTTCAAAAACCCCACAGAGAGGCCAGGCACAGTGGCTCATGCCTGTAATCCCAGCACTTTGGTAGGCCAAGGTGGGTGGATCACTTGAGGTCAGGAGTTCATGAACAGCCTGGCCAACATGGTGAAACCCCATCTCTCTACTGAAAATACAAAAACTAGCTGGGTGTGGTGGCATGCACCTGTAATCCCAGCTATTTGTGAGGCTGAGGCAGGAGAATCGCTTGAACCTTGGAGGCAGAGAGTGCAGTGAGCCAAGATCATACCACTGCACTCCAGCCTGGGCAACAGAGGTGAGATAACACCAAAAAAAAAAAAAAAAAAAAAGAAAGAAAGAAAGAAAGAAAAAACCACGGAGAATATAGCCAAATTAGTCATTTTCTCTTAGTACACCAACTTAGAGCTAGACTTTCCTCTAGTAAGTTTTGTTGTAAAATGGAAAGGAAATATAACAACACTGTCGTAAAAGCACTGAATGAAAATAAATCTTATTTTTTTTGTACTCACTATTTTTGAAAATGTTTTATTTTATTTTCATAATTTGGAAATGCCTATGAAATTAATAATGACATTTAATTTCAGAGAGATTTCACTTGGTAATTTCAACAGTTTTGAGTTAGACTATTTACATTTTAAGATTTTAATGGCTTAAGACACATTTGAAACGTTCAAAAGTGATTTTGGTTTTCAGGGAATAAAAAAAGAGCCATTTGTCCTGCTTTCTCAATTTTCTCCACTTTTCCCCTAAAATGGACCTACCTTGGGTATCAGGTTATCCTCTAAGTATCAAGAGGCAGGAAGCCAATTGAGTAGAAGTTAGGACGACGGGAACTCATGATTTTCTTGGAGGGGCAAGTCCTACTTTCTAGTTGTCTTCTCCTTTCTGAAGAAAGAATTCTGTTTTAATCAAGTACTGGTGTAAAGGAAAGAGCCCCGACCTTTATTTCTGCTCATTGTGACTTTGAACAGGAGATTCAACCTCTCTGAGGCTTAGTTTCCTCATCTGTAAAATGGCAATATAATATATTCTCAGGCCAGGACTCTGAGGCTACAGTGAGCTGTGATGGTGCCACTGTACTCCAGGCTGGGCAACAGATCAAGACCCTGTCTCTAAAATATACATACACATATATACACACACACACATATTTTTATATATGTATTTATATATATTCACAGATGTGTGTGTATGTATATATATTTTTTAGAGACAGGGTCTCTAAAATAGGAATATATATATATACACAATTAGAATACAAAGAATATACACATATATATTCTCTTAATCTCATCAGTGAGATAACAGGAGGAATTACCAAATCAGGCTCCCAGTAGGAACTCAATAAATGTTATTTACCATCTGGATGAAAGCATTGAGAATACTTTTACTACTAGTCACTCACTAATCTGAAATAGTCACTCATTAATATTAAAACACAGTTTGGATGTTAAAATCTTTAAAAATCTATGTTTCCTCTTTAGTTATCAGTCTGCATGGACATTCTACTCTCTTTTTGGCATATGAAAAAAATCATGACTCTAGTGGGTAGACTTTGAAACAGCTGTGAACCTGAGATTTCTGCATGAACATGGTTTTCTCAGGACACTTGTGTGAATTTATAGATTCTGCTTTGTCTTATAAAACTAAACACAAAACCAAAAACTTTTTATTATGGAAAACACTAGACTATATAAAAGTAGGTGGAATAGTCTAGTGAACCCCCGATGTACCCTAACCCGACGTCGTACCCTGGGCAATCTTATTTCATCTGTACCCTCACCCACATCCCTCCCTGCTCTACAGTTCTGGAGGAAATCCCAGACAATGCATTTCATCATAAAACCTTCAAACTCTGTTAAATGTTGTTTTTATAAGTCTTCTGTTTAAACGTTGGTCAGAATAATTTGCTCTGCGAGAGTTTGGATTTATCAGAAAAGTTTCTCTACTGAAATATTTTCAAACCTTAACGTCTATCATGGTTGAGTTGTAAAGTGTGTTAATTGCTAAGAGGACTCTTGTGTGCACGCTACAGCTTCCAGAGGACCTCAGGACATAAGCATGCTCAGGCTAAGAAATGCTCAAGGAATCTAGACCTGGGGAAAGATAGGGTAGTCTCAGTTACTGAAAAAAAACAAACAACAAAAAGGGTGTCTGTGCCAAGAACAGATTACAGCAGATCTGGGTCCCGTAAGCTTTGGGATAACTGGGTGGGGCCTGGGTTGGCAGATCCCTGGGGGGCAGTCATTTTCTTGCACCTTTCTTGACCCCTTGTTTGTTTATACTTTGGGAAGCAACACGTGGCCCTCATCTTCCACCTCTGCTGCATTTCTCTCTTCAGAATACCTTCCGGAAGATTTTACTGGGAAGTCACTTTGTTCCTCTGTGCTTCTGCACTGGTCTATATAGATTGCTGTGGAAATGTCTATCTTCCCTTACTAAGATGTAAATGCCCTGACAGCAGAAGCCACGGTTGATTAATCTTTTTATGCCCAGGACTCACTGTACTACAGTGCCTGAAACCATATAAGCGGACAATCAATGTTTGTTGAATGGTTGATTGCTGAGTGACTAGCTTGTAAACCCAAGCCTACTCTTAAGGAAATAATTCAAATGTTGCCCCCTAAGAGTCTTCCATCACTGTCATTCTTCATACTCTTAATAGCTTTATATTTTGTCATATGAGTTATCATTGCCTGAAATTATATATTTGTTTAATTTTTACGTGTACATTGTCTGCCTTCCCACACTAGAAGGTAATTCCAAGAAGGCAGGGATTTTTAAATTCACTATTGTCACCTTAGCACCTAGCGCATGGCAAGTGACTAGCACCTAGCAAACAGCTCTCAATAAATTTGCATTATTGAAATAATGGTGATGTCATCAAGTCAATCACCATTAGAAGTTGTATTTTCGGCTGAACGTGGTGGCTCACGTCTGTAAATTCCAGCACTTTGGGAGGCGGAGGCAGGCATATCACTTGAGGTCAGGAGTTCAAGACCAGACTGGCCAACATGGTGAAACCTCATCTTTACTAAAAAGACAAAAATTAGCTGTGCGTGGTGGTGCGCACTTTTAGTCCCAGCTACTCAGGAGGCTGGGGTACAGTAGTCCCAGCTACTCGGGAGGCTGAGGCTGAGGCTGAGGCTGTAGTCCCAGCTACTCTGGAGGGTGAGGCTGAGGCACAGGAATCGCTTGAACCTGAAAGGCGGGGGTTGCAGTGAGCTGAGATTGTGCCACTGCACTCCAGCCTAGGGGACAGAGACAGACTCCGTCTGAAAAAATAAAAATTAAAAAAAAAAAAAAAAAAAAAACAGAGGCCAGGTGCGGTGGCTCACGCCTGTAATCCCAGCACTTTGGGAGGCCAAGGCGGGCAGATCACCTGAGGTCAGGAGTTCGAGACCAGCCTGACCAACATGGAGAAACCCCGTCTCTACTAAAATACAAAATTTAGCCGGGTGAGGTGGCGCATGCCTGTAATTCCAGCTACTCAGGAGGCTGAGGCAGGAGAATCGCTTGAACCCAGGAGGCAGAGGTTATGGTGAGCCGAGATCGTGCCACTGCACTTCAGCCTGGGCAACAAGAGTGAGACTCCGTCTCAAAAAAAAAAAAAAAGTTGTATTTACAATTTTATATGCCTACAACATTGATTAATATTCCCTTAATTAAGTCCCTAGCTGCTAATTTTTGCATTACTTAGGTAGCCACATACTTTTCTGTTTTTATAAACAAAAAACTGTTTTGAACATTTGGACCCATGTGCCAGTTTTGAACATTCTGTTTTGAACATTTGAACCCATGTGCCAGTTTGGCTCTTGATACATTGAATACCTACTGTTGATACATAATTTATATTTTGAGCAGAGTCTGAGGACTGGGAATGCTCAAGACCAAGGCTTCCTAACACAGTGATTTCAGATAGGCTGTTCCCACTGTGATTGTTCAGTAATATAACTTCCCTTTCCCTGTGCCTATTTCTTAAATGCCCAAGGGTAAGGATGTGAGCCAAGCTGCCTGCAGACTTCTTGTTGCCAGGGCCTTCAGGAGAGCTCTCTTTCCAGTCTTTGGTTGGAGCCCCTCTCTGGGGGTGACGCTTTGGCATTGGCAGAGCTCTGTTTTGCATTTCTACTGGATTTTTTAATGTTTGGGTATCTGGTAGATAGGTCATGAATTGCATTTACAAGTTTAGACACTTTTGTACAATAGTAAGAGGAGGTAGAAGAGGGAGTTAAGGAGGTGTGAGGGCTTCACTGAAGAGTGATAGTTGGTTTACTGACATTGGGTTTTGGTAGCATCGCTTCCTACTATCACAATATGGACACATTTTTCCTTCTCAAAGTATTTTTCTGATTTTAATCTATAACATTCATTTATTCTCTTAGTAAAATGCAGTAGGTAAATTTCTTTCCGATCAATTTCTACGCATCTTCTTAGTATGCAGAATTTTATTAAAAAAATTATTTCTATAGTAGTAAGAAGTTAACTCTTCCTAGTTTTAAAAAGATAAATTTGATCGACCTCTTTAACTGTTCTTCCACCAAATGGACCTGCAGTGGTCTAGATGATTTGTATAATTTATTAATGATTGAAAGTAAATTGTTAGCCTTTAAGGCATTGTTTACTATGGCTCTATAAAACACAGTTATCACTGTGATTCTTCAGTAATGTAATCCAAGTATCTCCAGACGTTTCCAAAAACTTATTAAAAATCTGTCACATAGCATGCTTAAAGGAGGCAATGTTGCATAAAACGTATTTATAAACCACAAGATTATTAACGGTTTAATATATGGGCAACTCAACTCAGTACAACTAAATAATGAAAGGATATTTGAATCTCAGGGGAAAAACAAAACTAAAAAAAAGAAAAGAAATTGCAATAGGGGAAAACAAAACTAAAAAAAAAGAAAAGAAATTACACCTTTAGCCTTTTATGAAAATAACAACTTTTTTCTTTTCTTTAAAACTATTTTAAAAATTACCGAACATAAGTTTCTTGTAAAAGGTCAAGCCACTTGTATGCAAATGTTTGTAGCAGCATTATTCATAATAGCCCCAAAGTGGAAACAACCCAAATGTCCATCAACATTGTGTGTATCCAATGTACATTCCACACTGGATACACAAAATGTGGTCGATATAGCCAATGGAATATTACTCAGACAAAAAAAGGAGTGAAGTACTGATACATCTACCACACGGATGAGCCTCAAAAACATTACACTAAGTGGGCTGGGTGTGGTGGCTCACACCTGTAATCCCAACACTTTCGGAGGCCGAGGCGGGTGGATCATGATATCAGGAGTTCAAGACCAGCCTGGCCCATGTTGTGAAACCCCGTCTCTACTAAAAGTACAAAAAATTAGCTAGGTGTGGTGGCGGGTGCCTGTAATCCCAGCTACTCAGGAGGCTGAGGCAGGAGAATTGCTTGAACCCAGGAGGCAGAGGTTTCAGTGAGCTGAGACCGTGCCACTGTATTCCAGCCTGGGCAACAAAGCAAGACTCTGTCTCAAAACAAAGAAAAAAAGTCAATTCTGTATGGTTCCTTTTATATGAAATGTCTGGTATAGGCAAATGCATAGAGGCAGAAAATAGATTAGTGGTTGCCAGGAGTGGGGGAGAGGAGAACATAGGGAATGACTGATAATGGGTGCAGTTTCTTTTTGGGGTGAAGTGTTTTGGAATTAGATAGTGGTGATGATTATACAATTTTTTTTTTTTTTTTTTTTTTTTT